>NW_026599620.1:345000-347500 GCF_023634155.1 Falco peregrinus | reverse complement strand
CCTAACCCTAAAAGACCTAACCCTAAACGGAACTCTAAACCTCAGCTGTGCGTGGCATGTACCTAACCCTAACCTAAACCCTAACCCTAACCCTAACCCTAAGAGACCTAACCCTAAACGGAACTCAAAACCTCAGCTGTGCATGGCATGTACCTAACCCTAACCCTAACCCTAACCCTAACCCTAACCCTAACCCTAACCCTAACCCTAACCCTAAGAGACGTAACCCTAAACGGAGCTCAAAAACTCAGCTGTGCATGGCATGTACCTAACGCTAACCCTATCCCTAACCCTAACCCTAACCCTAAGAGACCTAACCCTAAACGGAACTCAAAACCTCAGCTGTGCAAGGCATGTACCTAACCCTAACCCTAACCCTAACCCTAACCCTAAAAGACCTAACCCTAAACGGAACTCTAAACCTCAGTTGTGCATGGCATGTACCTAACCCTAACCCTAACCCTAACCCTAACCCTAAGAGACCTAACCCTAAATGGAACTCAAAACCTCATCTGTGCTTGGCATGTACCTAACCCTAACCCTAACCCTAACCGTAACCCTAACCCTAACCCTAACCCTAACCCTAACCCTAACCCTAACCCTAACCCTAACCCTAACCCTAACCCTAAGAGACCTAACCCTAAACGGGACTCTAAACCTCAGCTGTGCATGGCATGTACCTAACCCTAACCCTAACCCTAACCCTAACCCTAACCCTAACCCTAACCCTAACCCTAACCCTAACCCTAACCCTAAAAGACCTAACCCTAAACGGAACTCTAAACCTACAGCTGTGCATGGCATGTACCTAACCCTAACCCTAACCCTAACCCTAACCCTAACCGTAACCCTAACCCTAACCCTAACCCTAAGAGACCTAACCCTAAACGGAACTCAAAACCTAAGCTGTGCTTGGCAAGTACCTAACCCTAACCCTAACCCTAACCCTAAGAGACCTAACCCTGAACGGATCTCTAAACCTCAGCTGTGCACGGCATGTACCTAACCCTAACCCTAACCCTAACCCTAACCCTAACCCTAACCCTAACCCTAACCCTAACCCTAACCCTAACCCTAACCCTAACCCTAACCCTAACCCTAAAAGACCTAACCCTAAACGGAACTCTAAACCTACAGCTGTGCGTGGCATGTACCTAACCCTAACCCTAACCCTAACCCTAACCTTAACCCTAAGCCTAAGAGACCTAACCCTAAACGGAACTCTAAACCTCAGCTGTGCATGGCATGTACCTAACCCTAACCCTAACCCTAACCCTAACCGTAACCCTAACCGTAACCCTAACCCTAACCCTAACCCTAACCCTAACCCTAAGAGACCTAACACTAAACGGAACTCTAAACCTCAGCTGTACATGGCATGTACCTAACCCTAACCCTAACCCTAACCCTAAGCCTAACCCTAACCCTAACCCTAACCCTAAAAGACCTAACCCTAAACGGAACTCTAAACCTACAGCTGTGCATGGCATGTACCTAACCCTAACCCTAACCCTAACCCTAACCCTAACCGTAACCCTAACCTTAACCCTAACCCTAAGAGACCTAACCCTAAACGGAACTCTAAACCTCAGCTTTGCATGGCATGTACCTAACCCTAACCCTAACCCTAACCCTAACCCTAATCCTAAACCTAACCCTAATCCTCACCCTAAGAGGCCTAACCCGAGACGGAACTCTAAACCTCAGCTGTGCATGGCATGTACATAACCCTAACACTAACCCTAACCCTAACCCTAACCCTAACCCTAACCCTAACCCTAACCCTAACCCTAACCCTAACCCTAACCCTAAGAGACCTAACCCTAAACGGAACTCTAAACCTCAGCTGTGCATGGCATGTACCTAACCCTAACCCTAACCCTAACCCTAACCCTAACCCTAACCCTAACCCTAACCCTAACCCTAACCCTAAAAGACCTAACCCTAAACGGATCTCTAAACCTACAGCTGTGCATGGCATGTACCTAACCCTAACCCTAACCCTAACCGTAACCCTAACCCTAACCCTAATAGACCTAACCCTAAATGGACCTCAAAACCTCATCTGTGCTTGGCATGTACCTAACCCTAACCCTAACCCTAACCGTAACCGTAACCCTAACCCTAACCCTAACCCTAACCCTAACCCTAACCCTAACCCTAACCCTAACCCTAACCCTAACCCTAACCCTAACCCTAACCCTAAGAGACCTAACCCTTAACGGAACTCTAAACCTCAGCTGTGCATGGCATGTACCTAACCCTAACCCTAACCCTAACCCTAACCCTAACCCTAACCCTAACCCTAACCCTAACCCTAACCCTAAAAGACCTAACCCTAAACGGAACTCTAAACCTACAGCTGTGCATGGCATGTACCTAACCCTAACCCTAAACCTAACCCTAACCCTAACCTTAACCCTAAGCCTAAGAGACCTAACCCTAAACGGAACTCAAAACCTCAGCTGTGCATGGCATGTACCTAACCCTAACCCTAACA
>NW_026599620.1:332500-335000 GCF_023634155.1 Falco peregrinus | reverse complement strand
CCCTAACCCTAACCCTAAGAGACCTAACCCTAAATGGAACTCAAAACCTCATCTGTGCTTGGCATGTACCTAACCCTAACCCTAACCGTAAACCTAACCCTAACCCTAACCCTAACCCTAACCCTAACCCTAACCCTAACCCTAACCCTAAGAGACCTAACCCTAAACGGAACTCTAAACCTCAGCTGTGCATGGCATGTACCTAACCCTAACCCTAACCCTTAACCCTAACTCTAACCCTAACCCTAACCCTAACCCTAACCCTAAAAGACCTAACCCTAAACGGAACTCTAAACCTACAGCTGTGCATGGCATGTACCTAACCCTAACCCTAACCCTAACCCTAACCCTAACCCTAACCCTAACCCTAACCCTAAAAGACCTAACCCTAAACGGAACTCTAAACCTACAGCTGTGCATGGCATGTACCTAACCCTAACCCTAACCCTAACCCTAACCCTAACCCTAACCCTAACCCTAACCCTAACCCTAAAAGACCTAACCCTAAACGGAACTCTAAACCTCAGCTGTGCATGGCATGTACCTAACCCTAACCCTAACCCTAACCCTAACCCTAAGAGACCTAACCCTAAATGGAACTCAAAACCTCATCTGTGCTTGGCATGTACCTAACCCTAACCCTAAACCTAACCGTAACCCTAACCCTAACCCTAACCCTAACCCTAACCCTAACCCTAACCCTAACCCTAACCCTAACCCTAACCCTAACCCTAACCCTAAGAGACCTAACCCTAAACAGAACTCTAAACCTCAGCTGTGCATGGCATGTACCTAACCCTAACCCTAACCCTAACCCTAACCCTAACCCTAACCCTAACCCTAACCCTAAAAGACCTAACCCTAAACGGAACTCTAAACCTACAGCTGTGCATGGCATGTACCTAACCCTAACCCTAACCCGAACCGTAACCCTAACCCTAACCCTAACCCTAACCCTAACCCTAAGAGACCTAACCCTGAACGGATCTCTAAACCTCAGCTGTGCACGGCATGTACCTAACCCTAACCCTAACCCTAACCGTAACCCTAACCCTAACCCTAACCCTAACCCTAACCCTAACCCTAACCCTAACCCTAACCCTAAAAGACCTAACCCTAAACGGAACTCTAAACCTACAGCTGTGCATGGCATGTACCTAACCCTAACCCTAACCCTAACCCTAACCCTAACCTTAACCCTAACCCTAAGAGACCTAACCCTAAACGGAACTCTAAAAATCAGCTGTGCATGGCATGTACCTAACCCTAACCCTAACACTAACCCTAACCCTAACCCTAACCGTAACCGTAACCCTAACCCTAACCCTAACCCTAACCCTAACCCTAAAAGACCTAACCCTAAACGGAACTCTAAACCTCAGCTGTGCGTGGCATGTACCTAACCCTAACCTAAACCCTAACCCTAATCCTGACCCTAAGAGGCCTAACCCGAGACGGAACTCTAAACCTCAGCTGTGCATGGCATGTACCTAACCCTAACCCTAACCCTAACCCTAACCCTAACCCTAACCCTAACCCTAACCCTAAGAGACGTAACCCTAAACGGAACTCTAAACCTCAGCTGTGCATGGCATGTACCTAACCCTAACCCTAACCCTAACCCTAACCCTAAGAGACCTAACCCTAAATGGAACTCAAAACCTCATCTGTGCTTGGCATGTACCTAACCCTAACCCTAAACCTAACCGTAACCCTAACCCTAACCCTAACCCTAACCCTAACCCTAACCCTAACCCTAACCCTAACCCTAACCCTAACCCTAACCCTAAGAGACCTAACCCTAAACAGAACTCTAAACCTCAGCTGTGCATGGCATGTACCTAACCCTAACCCTAACCCTAACCCTAACCCTAACCCTAACCCTAACCCTAACCCTAACCCTAAAAGACCTAACCCTAAACGGAACTCTAAACCTACAGCTGTGCATGGCATGTACCTAACCCTAACCCTAACCCTAACCCTAACCCGAACCGTAACCCTAACCCTAACCCTAACCCTAAGAGACCTAACCCTGAACGGATCTCTAAACCTCAGCTGTGCACGGCATGTACCTAACCCTAACCCTAACCCTAACCGTAACCGTAACCCTAACCCTAACCCTAACCCTAACCCTAACCCTAACCCTAAAAGACCTAACCCTAAACGGAACTCTAAACCTACAGCTGTGCATGGCATGTACCTAACCCTAACCCTAACCCTAACCCTAACCCTAACCTTAACCCTAACCCTAAGAGACCTAACCCTAAACGGAACTCTAAACCTCAGCTGTGCATGGCATGTACCTAACCCTAACCCTAACACTAACCCTAACCCTAACCCTAACCGTAACCGTAACCCTAACCCTAACCCTAACCCTAACCCTAACCCTAAAAGACCTAACCCTAAACGGAACTCTAAACCTCAGCTGTGCGTGGCATGTACCTAACCCTAACCTAAACCCTAACCCTAACCCTAACCCTAAGAGACCTAACCCTAAACG
>NW_026599620.1:317500-320000 GCF_023634155.1 Falco peregrinus | reverse complement strand
ACCCTAACCCTAACCCTAACCCTAAGAGACCTAACCCTGAACGGATCTCTAAACCTCAGCTGTGCACGGCATGTACCTAACCCTAACCCTAACCCTAACCCTAACCCTAACACTAACCCTAACCCTAACCCCAACCCTAACCCTAACCCTAACCCTAACCCTAACCCTAAAAGACCTAACCCTAAACGGAACTCTAAACCTACAGCTGTGCATGGCATGTACCTAACCCTAACCCTAACCCTAACCCTAACCCTAACCTTAACCCTAAGCCTAAGAGACCTAACCCTAAACGGAACTCTAAACCTCAGCTGTGCATGGCATGTACCTAACCCTAACCCTAACCCTAACCCTAACCCTAACCCTAACCCTAACCCTAACCCTAACCCTAACCCTAACCCTAAAAGACCTAACCCTAAACGGAACTCTAAACCTCAGCTGTGCGTGGCATGTACCTAACCCTAACCCTAACCCTAACCCTAACCCTAACCCTAACCCTAAGAGACCTAACCCTAAACGGAACTCAACACCTCAGCTGTGCATGGCATGTACCTAACCCTAACCCTAACCCTAACCCTAACCCTAACCCTAACCCTAACCCTAACCCTAAGAGACCTAACCCTAAACGGAATTCAAAACCTCAGCTGTGCATGGCATGTACCTAACCCTAACCCTAACCCTAACCCTAACCCTAACCCTAACCCTAACCCTAAAAGACCTAACCCTAAACGGAACTCTAAACCTCAGCTGTGCATGGCATGTACCTAACCTTAACCCTAACCCTAACCCTAACCCTAACCCTAACCCTAACCCTAACCCTAACCCTAACCCTAACCCTAACCCTAACCCTAACCCTAACCCTAAGAGACCTAACCCTAAACGGAACTCAAAACCTCAGCTGTGCATGGCATGTACCTAACCCTAACCCTAACCCTAACCCTAACCCTAACCCTAAAAGACCTAACCCTAAACGGAACTCTAAACCTCAGCTGTGCATGGCATGTACCTAACCCTAAACCTAACCCTAACCCTAAGAGACCTAATCCTAAATGGAACTCAAAACCTCATCTGTGCTTGGCATGTACCTTACCCTAACCCTAACCCTAACACTAACCCTAACCCTAACCCTAACCCTAACCCTAAGAGACCTAACCCTAAACGGAACTCTAAACCTCAGCTATGCATGGCATGTACCTAACCCTAACCCTAACCCTAACCCTAACCCTAACCCTAACCCTAACCCTAACCCTAACCCTAAAAGACCTAACCCTAAACGGAACTCTAAACCTACAGCTGTGCATGGCATGTACCTAACCCTAACCCGAACCCTAACCCTAACCCTAACCCTAACCCTAAAAGACCTAACCCTAAACGGAACTCTAAACCTCAGCTGTGCATGGCATGTACCTAACCCTAACCCTAACCCTAACCCTAACCCTAAGAGACCTAACACTAAATGGAACTCAAAACCTCATCTGTGCTTGGCATGTACCTAACCCTAACCCTAACCCTAACCCTAACCCTAACCCTAACCGTAACCCTAACCCTAACCCTAACCCTAACCCTAACCCTAAGAGACCTAACCCTAAACGGAACTCTAAAACTCAGCTGTGCATGGCATGTACCTAACCCTAACCCTAACCCTAACCCTAACCCTAACCCTAACCCTAACCCTAACCCTAACCCTAAAAGACCTAACCCTAAACGGAACTCTAAACCTACAGCTGTGCATGGCATGTACCTAACCCTAACCCTAACCCTAACCCTAACCCTAACCGTAACCCTAACCTTAACCCTAACCCTAAGAGACCTAACCCTAAACGGAACTCTAAACCTCAGCTGTGCATGGCATGTACCTAACCCTAACCCTAACCCTAACCCTAATCATAAACCTAACCCTAATCCTGACCCTAAGAGGCCTAACCCGAGACGGAACTCTAAACCTCAGCTGTGCATGGCATGTACATAACCCTAACCCTAACCCTAACCCTAACCCTAAACCTAACCCTAACCCTAACCCTAACCCTAACCCTAACCCTAACCCTAACTCTAACCCTAAAACTGACCCTAAGAGAGCTAACCCTAAACGGAACTCAAAACCTCAGCTGTGCATGGCATGTACCTAACCCTAACCCTAACCCTAACCCTAACCCTAACCCTAACCCTAACCCTAACCCTAACCCTAAGAGACCTAACCCTAAACAGAACTCAAATCCTAAGCTGTGCAAGGCATGTACCTAACCCTAACCCTAACCCTAACCGTAAGAGACCTAACCCTGAACGGAAATCTAAACCTCAGCTATGCATGGCATGTACCTAACCCTAACCCTAACCCTAACCCTAACCCTAACCCTAATCCTAACCCTAACCCTAACCCTAACCCTAACCCTAACCCTAACCCTAACCCTAATAGACCTAACCCTAAACGGGACTCTAAACCTCAGCTGTGCATGGCATGTACCTAACCCTAACCCTAACCCTAACCCCAACCCTAACCCTAACC
>NW_026599620.1:195000-197500 GCF_023634155.1 Falco peregrinus | reverse complement strand
TCAACACCTCAGCTGTGCATGGCATGTACCTAACCCTAACCCTAACCCTAACCCTAACCCTAACCCTAACCCTAACCCTAACCCTAACCCTAAGAGACCTAACCCTAAACGGAATTCAAAACCTCAGCTGTGCATGGCATGTACCTAACCCTAACCCTAACCCTAACCCTAACCCTAACCCTAACCCTAAAAGACCTAACCCTAAACGGAACTCTAAACCTCAGCTGTGCATGGCATGTACCTAACCTTAACCCTAACCCTAACCCTAACCCTAACCCTAACCCTAACCCTAACCCTAACCCTAACCCTAACCCTAACCCTAACTTTAAGAGACCTAACCCTAAACGGAACTCAAAACCTCAGCTGTGCATGGCATGTACCTAACCCTAACCCTAACCCTAACCCTAACCCTAACCCTAAAAGACCTAACCCTAAACGGAACTCTAAACCTCAGCTGTGCATGGCATGTACCTAACCCTAAACCTAACCCTAACCCTAAGAGACCTAACCCTAAATGGAACTCAAAACCTCATCTGTGCTTGGCATGTACCTTACCCTAACCCTAACCCTAACACTAACCCTAACCCTAACCCTAACCCTAACCCTAAGAGACCTAACCCTAAACGGAACTCTAAACCTCAGCTATGCATGGCATGTACCTAACCCTAACCCTAACCCTAACCCTAACCCTAACCCTAACCCTAACCCTAACCCTAACCCTAACCCTAACCCTAACCCTAAAAGACCTAACCCTAAACGGAACTCTAAACCTACAGCTGTGCATGGCATGTACCTAACCCTAACCCTAACCCTAACCCTAACCCTAACCCTAACTCTAAAAACCTAACCCTAAACGGAACTCTAAACCTCAGCTGTGCATGGCATGTACCTAACCCTAACCCTAACCCTAACCCTAACCCTAAGAGACCTAACACTAAATGGAACTCAAAACCTCATCTGTGCTTGGCATGTACCTAACCCTAACCCTAACCCTAACCCTAACCCTAACCCTAACCCTAACCGTAACCCTAACCCTAACCCTAACCCTAACCCTAGCCCTAACCCTAACCCTAACCCTAACCCTAACCCTAACCCTAATAGACCTAACCCTAAACGGAACTCAAAACCTCAGCTGTGCATGGCATGTACCTAACCCTAACCCTAACCCTAACCCTAACCCTAACCCTAACCCTAACCCTAACCCTAGCCCTAACCCTAACCCTAACCCTAACCCTAAAAGACCTAACCCTAAACGGAACTCTAAACCTCAGCTGTGCATGGCATGTACCTAACCCTAAACCTAACCCTAACCCTAACCCTAAGAGACCTAACCCTAAACGGAACTCTAAACCTCAGCTGTGCATGGCATATACCTAACCCTAAGACTAACTCTAACCCTAACCCTAACCCTAACCCTAACCCTAACCCTAACCCTAACCCTAACCCTAACCCTAACCCTAACCCTAACCCTAACCCTAACCCTAACCCTAACCCTAACCCTAACCCTAACCCTAAACCTAACCCTAATTCTAACCCTAACCCTATCCCTAACCCTAACCCAAACCTGAAAAGACCTAACACTAAACGGAACTCTGAACCTCAGCTGTGCATGGCATGTACCTAACCCTAACCCTAACCCTAACCCTAACCCTAAGAGACCTAACCCTAAACGGAACTCAAAACCTAAGCTGTGCTTGGCATGTACCTAACCCTAACCCTAACCCTAACCCTAAGAGACCTAACCCTTTAACGGATCTCTAAACCTCAGCTGTGCACGGCATGTACCTAACCCTAACCCTAACCCTAACCGTAACCCTAATCCTAACCCTAACCCTAACCCTAACCCTAACCCTAACCCTAAAAGACCTAACCCTAAACGGAACTCTAAACCTACAGCTGTGCATGGCATGTACCTAACCCTAACCCTAACCCTAACCCTAACCCTAACCTTAACCCTAAGCCTAAGAGACCTAACCCTAAACGGAACTCTAAACCTCAGCTGTGCATGGCATGTACCTAACCCTAACCCTAACACTAACCCTAACCCTAACCCTAACCGTAACCCTAACCCTAACCCTAACCCTAACCCTAACCCTAACCCTAACCCTAAAAGACCTAACCCTAAACGGAACTCTAAACCTCAGCTGTGCGTGGCATGTACCTAACCCTAACCTAAACCCTAACCCTAACCCTAACCCTAAGAGACCTAACCCTGAACGGATCTCTAAACCTCAGCTATGCACGGCATGTACCTAACCCTAACCCTAACCCTAACCCTAACCCTAACCCTAACACTAACCCTAACCCTAACCCTAACCCTAACCCTAACCCTAACCCTAACCCTAAAAGACCTAACCCTAAACGGAACTCTAAACCTACAGCTGTGCATGGCATGTACCTAACCCTAACCCTAACCCTAACCCTAACCCTAACCCTAACCTTAACCCTAAGCCTAAGAGACCTAACCCTAAACGGAACTCTAAACCTCAGCTGTGCATGG
>NW_026599620.1:162500-167500 GCF_023634155.1 Falco peregrinus | reverse complement strand
ACCCTAACCGTAACCCTAACCCTAACCCTAACCCTAACCCTAACCCTAAAACTGACCCTAAGAGAGCTAACCCTAAACGGAACTCTAAACCTCAGCTGTGCATGGCATGTACCTAACCCTAAACCTAACCCTAACCCTAACCCTAAGAGACCTAACCCTAAACGGAACTCTAAACCTCAGCTGTGCATGGCATATACCTAACCCTAAGACTAACTCTAACCCTAACCCTAACCCTAACCCTAACCCTAACCCTAACCCTAACCCTAACCCTAACCCTAACCCTAAACCTAACCCTAATTCTAACCCTAACCCTAACCCTAACCCTAACCCTAACCTGAAAAGACCTAACACTAAACGGAACTCTGAACCTCAGCTGTGCATGGCATGTACCTAACCCTAATCCTAACCCTAACCCTAACCCTAACCCTAACCCTAAGAGACCTAACCCTAAACGGAACTCAAAACCTAAGCTGTGCTTGGCATGTACCTAACCCTAACCCTAACCCTAACCCTAACCCTAAGAGACCTAACCCTGAACGGATCTCTAAACCTCACATTGTGCACGGCATGTACCTAACCCTAACCCTAACCCTAACCCTAACCCTAACCCTAACCCTAACCCTAACCCTAACCCTAACCCTAAAAGACCTAACTCTAAACGGAACTCTAAACCTACAGCTGTGCATGGCATGTACCTAACCCTAACCCTAACCCTAACCCTAACCCTAACCCTAACCCTAAAAGACCTAACCCTAAACGGAACTCTAAACCTCAGCTGTGCATGGCATGTACCTAACCCTAACCCTAACCCTAACCCTAACCCTAAGAGACCTAACCCTAAATGGAACTCAAAACCTCATCTGTGCTTGGCATGTACCTAACCCTAACCCTAACCCTAACCGTAACCCTAACCCTAACCCTAACCCTAACCCTAACCCTAACCCTAACCCTAACCCTAAGAGACCTAACCCTAAACGGAACTCTAAACCTCAGCTGTGCATGGCATGTACCTAACCCTAACCCTAACCCTAACCCTAACCCTAACCCTAACCCTAACCCTAACCCTAACCCTAACCCTAAAAGACCTAACCTTAAACGGAACTCTAAACCTACAGCTGTGCATGGCATGTACCTAACGCTAACCCTAACCCTAACCCTAACCCGAACCGTAACCCTAACCCTAACCCTAACCCTAAGAGACCTAACCCTAAACGGAACTCAAAACCTAAGCTGTGCTTGGCATGTACCTAACCCTAACCCTAACCCTAACCCTAAGAGACCTAAGCCTGAACGGATCTCTAAACCTCAGCTGTGCACGGCATGTACCTAACCCTAACCCTAACCCTAACCCTAAACGGAACTCAAAACCTAAGCTGTGCTTGGCATGTACCTAACCCTAACCCTAACCCTAACCCTAAGAGACCTAAGCCTGAACGGATCTCTAAACCTCAGCTGTGCACGGCATGTACCTAACCCTAACCCTAACCCTAACCCTAACCCTAACCCTAACACTAACCCTAACCCTAACCCTAACCCTAACCCTAACCCTAACCCTAAAAGACCTAACCCTAAACGGAACTCTAAACCTACAGCTGTGCATGGCATGTACCTAACCCTAACCCTAACCCTAACCCTAACCCTAACCTTAACCCTAACCCTAAGAGACCTAACCCTAAACGGAACTCTAAACCTCAGCTGTGCATGGCATGTACCTAACCCTAACCCTAACCCTAACCCTAACCCTAACCCTAACCCTAACCCTAACCCTAAAAGACCTAACCCTAAACGGAACTCTAAACCTACAGCTCTGCATGGCATGTACCTAAACCTAACCCTAACCCTAACCCTAACCCTAACCGTAACCCTAACCTTAACCCTAACCCTAAGAGACCTAACCCTAAACGGAACTCTAAACCTCAGCTGTGCATGGCATGTACCTAACCCTAACCCTAACCCTAACCCTAACCCTAACCCTAAACCTAACCCTAATCCTGACCCTAACCCTAACCCTAATAGACCTAACCCTAAACGGAACTCTAAACCTCATCTGTGCTTGGCATGTACCTAACCCTAACCCTAACCCTAACCCTAACCCTAACCCTAACCCTAACACTAAAAGACCTAACCCTAAGCGGAACTCAAAACCTCAGCTGTGCTTGGCATGTACTTAACCCTAACCCTAACCCTAACCCTAACCCTAACCCTAAAAGACCTAACCCTAAACGGAACTCTAAACCTCAGCTGTGCGTGGCATGTACCTAACCCTAACCCTAACCCTAACCCTAACCCTAACCCTAACCCTAACCCTAAGAGACCTAACCCTAAACGGAACTCAAAACCTCAGCTGTGCATGGCATGTACCTAACCCTAACCCTAACCCTAACCCTAAGAGACCTAACCCTAAACGGAACTCTAAACCTCAGCTGTGCATGGCATATACCTAACCCTAACACTAACTCTAACCCTAACCCTAACCCTAACCCTAACCCTAACCCTAACCCTAACCCTAACCCTAACCCTAACCCTAACCCTAACACTAACCCTAATAGACCTAACCCTAAACGGAACTCAAAACCTCAGCTGTGCATGGCATGTACCTAACCCTAACCCTAACCCTAACCCTAACCCTAACCCTAACCCTAACCCTAACCCTAAGAGACCTAACCCTAAACGGAATTCAAAACCTCAGCTGTGCATGGCATGTACCTAACCCTAACCCTAACCCTAACCCTAACCCTAAAAGACCTAACCCTAAACGGAACTCTAAACCTCAGCTGTGCATGGCATGTACCTAACCCTAACCCTAACCCTAACCCTAACCCTAACCCTAACCCTAACCCTAACCCTAACCCTAAGAGACCTAACCCTAAACGGAACTCTAAACCTCAGCTATGCATGGCATGTACCTAACCCTAACCCTAACCCTAACCCTAACCCTAACCCTAACCCTAACCCTAACCCTAACCCTAACCCTAACCCTAACCCTAAAAGACCTAACCCTAAACGGAACTCTAAACCTACAGCTGTGCATGGCATGTACCTAACCCTAACCCTAACCCTAACCGTAACCCTAACCTTAACCCTAACCCTAAGAGACCTAACCCTGAACGGAACTCTAAACCTCAGTTGTGCATGGCATGTACCTAACCCTAACCCTAACCCTAACCCTAACCCTAATCCTAAACCTAACCCTAATCCTGACCCTAAGAGGCCTAACCCTAGACGGAACGCTAAACCTCAGCTGTGCATGGCATGTACATAACCCTAACCCTAACCCTAACCGTAACCCTAACCCTAACCCTAACCCTAACCCTAACCCTAAAACTGACCCTAAGAGAGCTAACCCTAAACGGAACTCTAAACCTCAGCTGTGCATGGCATGTACCTAACCCTAAACCTAACCCTAACCCTAACCCTAAGAGACCTAACCCTAAACGGAACTCTAAACCTCAGCTGTGCATGGCATATACCTAACCCTAAGACTAACTCTAACCCTAACCCTAACCCTAACCCTAACCCTAACCCTAACCCTAACCCTAACCCTAACCCTAACCCTAACCCTAACCCTAAACCTAACCCTAATTCTAACCCTAACCCTAACCCTAACCCTAACCCTAACCCTAACCTGAAAAGACCTAACACTAAACGGAACTCTGAACCTCAGCTGTGCATGGCATGTACCTAACCCTAACCCTAACCCTAACCCTAACCCTAACCCTAACCCTAAGAGACCTAACCCTAAACGGAACTCAAAACCTAAGCTGTGCTTGGCATGTACCTAACCCTAACCCTAACCCTAACCCTAACCCTAAGAGACCTAACCCTGAACGGATCTCTAAACCTCAGTTGTGCACGGCATGTACCTAATCCTAACCCTAACCCTAACCCTAACCCTAACCCTAACCCTAACCCTAACCCTAACCCTAACCCTAACCCTAAAAGACCTAACTCTAAACGGAACTCTAAACCTACAGCTGTGCATGGCATGTACCTAACCCTAACCCTAACCCTAACCCTAACCCTAACCCTAACCCTAAAAGACCTAACCCTAAACGGAACTCTAAACCTCAGCTGTGCATGGCATGTACCTAACCCTAACCCTAACCCTAACCCTAACCCTAAGAGACCTAACCCTAAATGGAACTCAAAACCTCATCTGTGCTTGGCATGTACCTAACCCTAACCCTAACCCTAACCGTAACCCTAACCCTAACCCTAACCCTAACCCTAACCCTAACCCTAACCCTAACCCTAAGAGACCTAACCCTAAACGGAACTCTAAACCTCAGCTGTGCATGGCATGTACCTAACCCTAACCCTAACCCTAACCCTAACCCTAACCCTAACCCTAACCCTAACCCTAACCCTAACCCTAAAAGACCTAACCCTAAACGGAACTCTAAACCTACAGCTGTGCATGGCATGTACCTAACCCTAACCCTAACCCTAACCCTAACCCGAACCGTAACCCTAACCCTAACCCTAACCCTAAGAGACCTAACCCTAAACGGAACTCAAAACCTAAGCTGTGCTTGGCATGTACCTAACCCTAACCCTAACCCTAACCCTAACAGACCTAACCTTTTAACGGATCTCTAAACCTCAGCTGTGCACGGCATGTACCTAACCCTAACCCTAACCCTAACCGTAACCCTAATCCTAACCCTAACCCTAACCCTAACCCTAACCCTAACCCTAAAAGACCTAACCCTAAACGGAACTCTAAACCTACAGCTGTGCATGGCATGTACCTAACCCTAACCCTAACCCTAACCCTAACCCTAACCCTAACCTTAACCCTAAGCCTAAGAGACCTAACCCTAAACGGAACTCTAAACCTCAGCTGTGCATGGCATGTACCTAACCCTAACCCTAACACTAACCCTAACCCTAACCCTAACCGTAACCCTAACCCTAACCCTAACCCTAACCCTAACCCTAACCCTAACCCTAAAAGACCTAACCCTAAACGGAACTCTAAACCTCAGCTGTGCGTGGCA
>NW_026599620.1:132500-137500 GCF_023634155.1 Falco peregrinus | reverse complement strand
ACCCTAACCTTAACCCTAACCCTAAGAGACCTAACCCTAAACGGAACTCTAAACCTCAGCTGTGCATGGCATGTACCTAACCCTAACCCTAACCCTAATCCTAACCCTAACCCTAACCCTAACCCTAACCCTAACCCTAACCCTAACCCTAACCCTAAGAGACCTAACCCTGAACGGAACTCTAAACCTCAGCTATGCATGGCATGTACCTAACCCTAACCCTAACCCTAACCCTAACCCTAACCCTAATCCTAACCCTAACCCTAACCCTAACCCTAACCCTAACCCTAACCCTAAAAGACCTAACCCTTAACGGAACTCTAAACCTACAGCTGTGCATGGCATGTACCTAACCCTAACCCTAACCCTAACCCTAACCCTAACCCTAACCCTAAAAGACCTAACCCTAAACGGAACTCTAAACCTCAGCTGTGCATGGCATGTACCTAACCCTAACCCTAACCCTAACCCTAACCCTAAGAGACCTAACCCTAAATGGAACTCAAAACCTCATCTGTGCTTGGCATGTACCTAACCCTAACCCTAACCCTAACCGTAACCCGAACCCTAACCCTAACCCTAACCCTAACCCTAACCCTAAGAGACCTAACCCTAAACGGAACTCTAAACCTCAGCTGTGCATGGCATGTACCTAACCCTAACCCTAACCCTAACCCTAACCCTAACCCTAACCCTAACCCTAACCCTAACCCTAACCCTAAAAGACCTAACCCTAAACGGAACTCTAAATCTACAGCTGTGCATGGCATGTACCTAACCCTAACCCTAACCCTAACCCTAACCCTAACCGTAACCCTAACCTTAACCCTAACCCTAAGAGACCTAACCCTAAACGGAACTCTAAACCTCAGCTGTGCATGGCATGTACCTAACCCTAACCCTAACCCTAACCCTAACCCTAACCCTAAACCTAACCCTAATCCTGACCCTAACCCTAACCCTAATAGACCTAACCCTAAACGGAACTCTAAACCTCAGCTGTGCATGGCATGTACCTAACCCTAACCCTAACCCTAATTCTAACCCTAACCCTAACCCTAACCCTAACCCTAACCCTAACCCTAACCCTAACTCTAACCCTAACCCTAAGAGACCTAACCCTAAACGGAATTCAAAACCTCAGCTGTGCATGGCATGTACCTAACCCTAACCCTAACCCTAACCCTAACCCTAACCCTAACCCTAACCCTAACACTAAAAGACCTAACCCTAAGCGGAACTCAAAACCTCAGCTGTGCTTGGCATGTACTTAACCCTAACCCTAACCCTAACCCTAACCCTAACCCTAAAAGACCTAACCCTAAACGGAACTCTAAACCTCAGCTGTGCGTGGCATGTACCTAACCCTAACCCTAACCCTAACCCTAACCCTAACCCTAACCCTAACCCTAAGAGACCTAACCCTAAACGGAACTCAAAACCTCAGCTGTGCATGGCATGTACCTAACCCTAACCCTAACCCTAACCCTAAGAGACCTAACCCTAAACGGAACTCTAAACCTCAGCTGTGCTTGGCATATACCTAACCCTAACACTAACTCTAACCCTAACCCTAACCCTAACCCTAACCCTAACCCTAACCCTAACCCTAACCCTAACCCTAACCCTAACACTAATAGACCTAACCCTAAACGGAACTCAAAACCTCAGCTGTGCATGGCATGTACCTAACCCTAACCCTAACCCTAACCCTAACCCTAACCCTAACCCTAACCCTAACCCTAACCCTAACCCTAAGAGACCTAACCCTAAACGGAATTCAAAACCTCAGCTGTGCATGGCATGTACCTAACCCTAACCCTAACCCTAACCCTAACCCTAACCCTAACCCTAAAAGACCTAACCCTAAACGGAACTCTAAACCTCAGCTGTGCATGGCATGTACCTAACCCTAACCCTAACCCTAACCCTAACCCTAACCCTAACCCTAACCCTAACCCTAAGAGACCTAACCCTAAACGGAACTCTAAACCTCAGCTATGCATGGCATGTACCTAACCCTAACCCTAACCCTAACCCTAACCCTAACCCTAACCCTAACCCTAACCCTAACCCTAACCCTAACCCTAAAAGACCTAACCCTAAACGGAACTCTAAACCTACAGCTGTGCATGGCATGTACCTAACCCTAACCCTAACCCTAACCGTAACCCTAACCTTAACCCTAACCCTAAGAGACCTAACCCTGAACGGAACTCTAAACCTCAGTTGTGCATGGCATGTACCTAACCCTAACCCTAACCCTAACCCTAACCCTAATCCTAAACCTAACCCTAATCCTGACCCTAAGAGGCCTAACCCTAGACGGAACGCTAAACCTCAGCTGTGCATGGCATGTACATAACCCTAACCCTAACCCTAACCGTAACCCTAACCCTAACCCTAACCCTAACCCTAACCCTAAAACTGACCCTAAGAGAGCTAACCCTAAACGGAACTCTAAACCTCAGCTGTGCATGGCATGTACCTAACCCTAAACCTAACCCTAACCCTAACCCTAAGAGACCTAACCCTAAACGGAACTCTAAACCTCAGCTGTGCATGGCATATACCTAACCCTAAGACTAACTCTAACCCTAACCCTAACCCTAACCCTAACCCTAACCCTAACCCTAACCCTAACCCTAACCCTAACCCTAACCCTAACCCTAACCCTAACCCTAAACCTAACCCTAATTCTAACCCTAACCCTAACCCTAACCCTAACCCTAACCTGAAAAGACCTAACACTAAACGGAACTCTGAACCTCAGCTGTGCATGGCATGTACCTAACCCTAACCCTAACCCTAACCCTAACCCTAACCCTAACCCTAACCCTAAGAGACCTAACCCTAAACGGAACTCAAAACCTAAGCTGTGCTTGGCATGTACCTAACCCTAACCCTAACCCTAACCCTAACCCTAAGAGACCTAACCCTGAACGGATCTCTAAACCTCAGTTGTGCACGGCATGTACCTAACCCTAACCCTAACCCTAACCCTAACCCTAACCCTAACCCTAACCCTAAAAGACCTAACTCTAAACGGAACTCTAAACCTACAGCTGTGCATGGCATGTACCTAACCCTAACCCTAACCCTAACCCTAACCCTAACCCTAACCCTAAAAGACCTAACCCTAAACGGAACTCTAAACCTCAGCTGTGCATGGCATGTACCTAACCCTAACCCTAACCCTAACCCTAACCCTAACCCTAACCCTAACCCTAAAAGACCTAACCCTAAACGGAACTCTAAACCTACAGCTGTGCATGGCATGTACCTAACGCTAACCCTAACCCTAACCCTAACCCGAACCGTAACCCTAACCCTAACCCTAACCCTAAGAGACCTAACCCTAAACGGAACTCAAAACCTAAGCTGTGCTTGGCATGTACCTAACCCTAACCCTAACCCTAACCCTAAGAGACCTAAGCCTGAACGGATCTCTAAACCTCAGCTGTGCACGGCATGTACCTAACCCTAACCCTAACCCTAACCCTAAACGGAACTCAAAACCTAAGCTGTGCTTGGCATGTACCTAACCCTAACCCTAACCCTAACCCTAAGAGACCTAAGCCTGAACGGATCTCTAAACCTCAGCTGTGCACGGCATGTACCTAACCCTAACCCTAACCCTAACCCTAACCCTAACCCTAACCCTAACCCTAACCCTAACCCTAACCCTAACCCTAACCCTAAAAGACCTAACCCTAAACGGAACTCTAAACCTACAGCTGTGCATGGCATGTACCTAACCCTAACCCTAACCCTAACCCTAACCCTAACCTTAACCCTAACCCTAAGAGACCTAACCCTAAACGGAACTCTAAACCTCAGCTGTGCATGGCATGTACCTAACCCTAACCCTAACCCTAACCCTAACCCTAACCCTAACCCTAACCCTAACCCTAAAAGACCTAACCCTAAACTGAACTCTAAACCTACAGCTCTGCATGGCATGTACCTAAACCTAACCCTAACCCTAACCCTAACCCTAACCGTAACCCTAACCTTAACCCTAACCCTAAGAGACCTAACCCTAAACGGAACTCTAAACCTCAGCTGTGCATGGCATGTACCTAACCCTAACCCTAACCCTAACCCTAACCCTAACCCTAAACCTAACCCTAATCCTGACCCTAACCCTAACCCTAATAGACCTAACCCTAAACGGAACTCTAAACCTCAGCTGTGCATGGCATGTACCTAACCCTAACCCTAACCCTAATCCTAACCCTAACCCTAACCCTAACCCTAACCCTAACCCTAACCCTAACCCTAACCCTAACCCTAAGAGACCTAACCCTAAACGGAATTCAAAACCTCAGCTGTGCATGGCATGTACCTAACCCTAACCCTAACCCTAACCCTAACCCTAACCCTAACCCTAACACTAAAAGACCTAACCCTAAGCGGAACTCAAAACCTCAGCTGTGCTTGGCATGTACTTAACCCTAACCCTAACCCTAACCCTAACCCTAACCCTAAAAGACCTAACCCTAAACGGAACTCTAAACCTCAGCTGTGCGTGGCATGTACCTAACCCTAACCCTAACCCTAACCCTAACCCTAACCCTAACCCTAACCCTAAGAGACCTAACCCTAAACGGAACTCAAAACCTCAGCTGTGCATGGCATGTACCTAACCCTAACCCTAACCCTAACCCTAAGAGACCTAACCCTAAACGGAACTCTAAACCTCAGCTGTGCATGGCATATACCTAACCCTAACACTAACTCTAACCCTAACCCTAACCCTAACCCTAACCCTAACCCTAACCCTAACCCTAACCCTAACCCTAACCCTAACACTAACCCTAATAGACCTAACCCTAAACGGAACTCAAAACCTCAGCTGTGCATGGCATGTACCTAACCCTAACCCTAACCCTAACCCTAACCCTAACCCTAACCCTAACCCTAACCCTAAGAGACCTAACCCTAAACGGAATTGAAAACCTCAGCTGTGCATGGCATGTACCTAACCCTAACCCTAA
>NW_026599620.1:115000-120000 GCF_023634155.1 Falco peregrinus | reverse complement strand
ACGGAACTCTGAACCTCAGCTGTGCATGGCATGTACCTAACCCTAACCCTAACCCTAACCCTAACCCTAACCCTAACCCTAAGAGACCTAACCCTAAACGGAACTCAAAACCTAAGCTGTGCTTGGCATGTACCTAACCCTAACCCTAACCCTAACCCTAACCCTAAGAGACCTAACCCTGAACGGATCTCTAAACCTCAGTTGTGCACGGCATGTACCTAACCCTAACCCTAACCCTAACCCTAACCCTAACCCTAACCCTAACCCTAACCCTAACCCTAACCCTAAAAGACCTAACTCTAAACGGAACTCTAAACCTACAGCTGTGCATGGCATGTACCTAACCCTAACCCTAACCCTAACCCTAACCCTAACCCTAACCCTAAAAGACCTAACCCTAAACGGAACTCTAAACCTCAGCTGTGCATGGCATGTACCTAACCCTAACCCTAACCCTAACCCTAACCCTAAGAGACCTAACCCTAAATGGAACTCAAAACCTCATCTGTGCTTGGCATGTACCTAACCCTAACCCTAACCCTAACCGTAACCCTAACCCTAACCCTAACCCTAACCCTAACCCTAACCCTAACCCTAACCCTAACCCTAAGAGACCTAACCCTAAACGGAACTCTAAACCTCAGCTGTGCATGGCATGTACCTAACCCTAACCCTAACCCTAACCCGAACCGTAACCCTAACCCTAACCCTAACCCTAAGAGACCTAACCCTAAACGGAACTCAAAACCTAAGCTGTGCTTGGCATGTACCTAACCCTAACCCTAACCCTAACCCTAAGAGACCTAAGCCTGAACGGATCTCTAAACCTCAGCTGTGCACGGCATGTACCTAACCCTAACCCTAACCCTAACCCTAAACGGAACTCAAAACCTAAGCTGTGCTTGGCATGTACCTAACCCTAACCCTAACCCTAACCCTAAGAGACCTAAGCCTGAACGGATCTCTAAACCTCAGCTGTGCACGGCATGTACCTAACCCTAACCCTAACCCTAACCCTAACCCTAACCCTAACCCTAACCCTAACCCTAACCCTAACCCTAACCCTAACCCTAACCCTAACCCTAAAAGACCTAACCCTAAACGGAACTCTAAACCTACAGCTGTGCATGGCATGTACCTAACCCTAACCCTAACCCTAACCCTAACCCTAACCTTAACCCTAACCCTAAGAGACCTAACCCTAAACGGAACTCTAAACCTCAGCTGTGCATGGCATGTACCTAACCCTAACCCTAACCCTAACCCTAACCCTAACCCTAACCCTAACCCTAACCCTAAAAGACCTAACCCTAAACGGAACTCTAAACCTACAGCTCTGCATGGCATGTACCTAAACCTAACCCTAACCCTAACCCTAACCCTAACCGTAACCCTAACCTTAACCCTAACCCTAAGAGACCTAACCCTAAACGGAACTCTAAACCTCAGCTGTGCATGGCATGTACCTAACCCTAACCCTAACCCTAATCCTAACCCTAACCCTAACCCTAACCCTAACCCTAACCCTAACCCTAACCCTAACCCTAAGAGACCTAACCCTAAACGGAATTCAAAACCTCAGCTGTGCATGGCATGTACCTAACCCTAACCCTAACCCTAACCCTAACCCTAACCCTAACCCTAACACTAAAAGACCTAACCCTAAGCGGAACTCAAAACCTCAGCTGTGCTTGGCATGTACTTAACCCTAACCCTAACCCTAACCCTAACCCTAACCCTAAAAGACCTAACCCTAAACGGAACTCTAAACCTCAGCTGTGCGTGGCATGTACCTAACCCTAACCCTAACCCTAACCCTAACCCTAACCCTAACCCTAACCCTAAGAGACCTAACCCTAAACGGAACTCAAAACCTCAGCTGTGCATGGCATGTACCTAACCCTAACCCTAACCCTAACCCTAAGAGACCTAACCCTAAACGGAACTCTAAACCTCAGCTGTGCATGGCATATACCTAACCCTAACACTAACTCTAACCCTAACCCTAACCCTAACCCTAACCCTAACCCTAACCCTAACCCTAACCCTAACCCTAACACTAACCCTAATAGACCTAACCCTAAACGGAACTCAAAACCTCAGCTGTGCATGGCATGTACCTAACCCTAACCCTAACCCTAACCCTAACCCTAACCCTAACCCTAACCCTAACCCTAAGAGACCTAACCCTAAACGGAATTCAAAACCTCAGCTGTGCATGGCATGTACCTAACCCTAACCCTAACCCTAACCCTAACCCTAACCCTAACCCTAAAAGACCTAACCATAAACGGAACTCTAAACCTCAGCTGTGCATGGCATGTACCTAACCCTAACCCTAACCCTAACCCTAACCCTAACCCTAACCCTAACCCTAACCCTAACCCTAAGAGACCTAACCCTAAACGGAACTCTAAACCTCAGCTATGCATGGCATGTACCTAACCCTAACCCTAACCCTAACCCTAACCCTAACCCTAACCCTAACCCTAACCCTAACCCTAACCCTAACCCTAAAAGACCTAACCCTAAACGGAACTCTAAACCTACAGCTGTGCATGGCATGTACCTAACCCTAACCCTAACCCTAACCGTAACCCTAACCTTAACCCTAACCCTAAGAGACCTAACCCTGAACGGAACTCTAAACCTCAGTTGTGCATGGCATGTACCTAACCCTAACCCTAACCCTAACCCTAACCCTAATCCTAAACCTAACCCTAATCCTGACCCTAAGAGGCCTAACCCTAGACGGAACGCTAAACCTCAGCTGTGCATGGCATGTACATAACCCTAACCCTAACCCTAACCGTAACCCTAACCCTAACCCTAACCCTAACCCTAACCCTAAAACTGACCCTAAGAGAGCTAACCCTAAACGGAACTCTAAACCTCAGCTGTGCATGGCATGTACCTAACCCTAAACCTAACCCTAACCCTAACCCTAAGAGACCTAACCCTAAACGGAACTCTAAACCTCAGCTGTGCATGGCATATACCTAACCCTAAGACTAACTCTAACCCTAACCCTAACCCTAACCCTAACCCTAACCCTAACCCTAACCCTAACCCTAACCCTAACCCTAACCCTAACCCTAACCCTAACCCTAACCCTAACCCTAAACCTAACCCTAATTCTAACCCTAACCCTAACCCTAACCCTAACCCTAACCTGAAAAGACCTAACACTAAACGGAACTCTGAACCTCAGCTGTGCATGGCATGTACCTAACCCTAACCCTAACCCTAACCCTAACCCTAACCCTAACCCTAACCCTAACCCTAAGAGACCTAACCCTAAACGGAACTCAAAACCTAAGCTGTGCTTGGCATGTACCTAACCCTAACCCTAACCCTAACCCTAACCCTAAGAGACCTAACCCTGAACGGATCTCTAAACCTCAGTTGTGCACGGCATGTACCTAACCCTAACCCTAACCCTAACCCTAACCCTAACCCTAACCCTAACCCTAACCCTAACCCTAACCCTAACCCTAAAAGACCTAACTCTAAACGGAACTCTAAACCTACAGCTGTGCATGGCATGTACCTAACCCTAACCCTAACCCTAACCCTAACCCTAACCCTAACCCTAAAAGACCTAACCCTAAACGGAACTCTAAACCTCAGCTGTGCATGGCATGTACCTAACCCTAACCCTAACCCTAACCCTAACCCTAAGAGACCTAACCCTAAATGGAACTCAAAACCTCATCTGTGCTTGGCATGTACCTAACCCTAACCCTAACCCTAACCGTAACCCTAACCCTAACCCTAACCCTAACCCTAACCCTAACCCTAACCCTAACCCTAAGAGACCTAACCCTAAACGGAACTCTAAACCTCAGCTGTGCATGGCATGTACCTAACCCTAACCCTAACCCTAACCCTAACCCTAACCCTAACCCTAACCCTAACCCTAACCCTAACCCTAACCCTAAAAGACCTAACCCTAAACGGAACTCTAAACCTACAGCTGTGCATGGCATGTACCTAACGCTAACCCTAACCCTAACCCTAACCCGAACCGTAACCCTAACCCTAACCCTAACCCTAAGAGACCTAACCCTAAACGGAACTCAAAACCTAAGCTGTGCTTGGCATGTACCTAACCCTAACCCTAACCCTAACCCTAAGAGACCTAAGCCTAAACGGATCTCTAAACCTCAGCTGTGCACGGCATGTACCTAACCCTAACCCTAACCCTAACCCTAAACGGAACTCAAAACCTAAGCTGTGCTTGGCATGTACCTAACCCTAACCCTAACCCTAACCCTAAGAGACCTAAGCCTGAACGGATCTCTAAACCTCAGCTGTGCACGGCATGTACCTAACCCTAACCCTAACCCTAACCCTAACCCTAACCCTAACCCTAACCCTAACCCTAACCCTAACCCTAAGAGACCTAACCCTAAACGGAATTCAAAACCTCAGCTGTGCATGGCATGTACCTAACCCTAACCCTAACCCTAACCCTAACCCTAACCCTAACCCTAAAAGACCTAACCCTAAACGGAACTCTAAACCTCAGCTGTGCATGGCATGTACCTAACCCTAACCCTAACCCTAACCCTAACCCTAACCCTAACCCTAACCCTAACCCTAACCCTAACCCTAAGAGACCTAACCCTAAACGGAACTCTAAACCTCAGCTATGCATGGCATGTACCTAACCCTAACCCTAACCCTAACCCTAACCCTAACCCTAACCCTAACCCTAACCCTAACGCTAACCCTAACCCTAACCCTAAAAGACCTAACCCTAAACGGAACTCTAAACCTACAGCTGTGCATGGCATGTACCTAACCCTAACCCTAACCCTAACCGTAACCCTAACCTTAACCCTAACCCTAAGAGACCTAACCCTGAACGGAACTCTAAACCTCAGTTGTGCATGGCATGTACCTAACCCTAACCCTAACCCTAACCCTAACCCTAATCCTAAACCTAACCCTAATCCTGACCCTAAGAGGCCTAACCCTAGACGGAACGCTAAACC
>NW_026599620.1:90000-95000 GCF_023634155.1 Falco peregrinus | reverse complement strand
ACCCTAACCCTAACCCTAACCCTAACCCTAAGAGACCTAACCCTAAACGGAACTCTAAACCTCAGCTATGCATGGCATGTACCTAACCCTAACCCTAACACTAACCCTAACCCTAACCCTAACCCTAACCCTAACCCTAACCCTAACCCTAACCCTAACCCTAACCCTAACCCTAAAAGACCTAACCCTAAACGGAACTCTAAACCTACAGCTGTGCATGGCATGTACCTAACCCTAACCCTAACCCTAACCCTAACCCTAACCCTAAAAGACCTAACCCTAAACGGAACTCTAAACCTCAGCTGTGCATGGCATGTACCTAACCCTAACCCTAACCCTAACCCTAACCCTAACCCTAACCCTAACCCTAACCCTAAGAGACCTAACCCTAAATGGAACTCAAAACCTCATCTGTGCTTGGCATGTACCTTACCCTAACCCTAACCCTAACACTAACCCTAACCCTAACCCTAACCCTAACCCTAAGAGACCTAACCGTAAACGGAACTCTAAACCTCAGCTATGCATGGCATGTACCTAACCCTAACCCTAACCCTAACCCTAACCCTAACCCTAACCCTAACCCTAAAAGACCTAACCCTAAACGGAACTCAAAACCTCAGCTGTGCATGGCATGTACCTAACCCTAACCCTAACCCTAACCCTAACCCTATCCCTAACCCTAACCCTAACCCTAAGAGACCTAACCCTAAACGGAATTCAAAACCTCAGCTGTGCATGGCATGTACCTAAACCTAACCCTAACCCTAACCCTAACCCTAACCCTAACCCTAAAAGACCTAACCCTAAACGGAACTCTAAACCTACAGCTGTGCATGGCATGTACCTAACCCTAACCCTAACCCTAACCCTAACCCTAACCCTAACCCTAAAAGACCTAACCCTAAACGGAACTCTAAACCTCAGCTGTGCATGGCATGTACCTAACCCTAACCCTAACCCTAACCCTAACCCTAAGAGACCTAACCCTAAATGGAACTCAAAACCTCATCTGTGCTTGGCATGTACCTAACCCTAACCCTAACCCTAACCCTAACCGTAACCCTAACCGTAACCCTAACCCTAACCCTAACCCTAACCCTAACCCTAAGAGACCTAACCCTAAACGGAACTCTAAACCTCAGCTGTGCATGGCATGTACCTAACCCTAACCCTAACCCTAACCCTAACCCTAACCCTAACCCTAAAATACCTAACCCTAAACGGAACTCTAAACCTCAGCTGTGCATGGCATGTACCTAACCCTAACCCTAACCCTAACCCTAACCCTAACCCTAACCCTAACCCTAAAAGACCTAACCCTAAACGGAACTCTAAACCTACAGCTGTGCATGGCATGTACCTAACCCTAACCCTAACCCTAACCCTAACCCTAACCGTAACCCTAACCTTAACCCTAACCCTAAGAGACCTAACCCTAAACGGAACTCTAAACCTCAGCTTTGCATGGCATGTACCTAACCCTAACCCTAACCCTAACCCTAACCCTAATCCTAAACCTAACCCTAATCCTCACCCTAAGAGGCCTAACCCGAGACGGAACTCTAAACCTCAGCTGTGCATGGCATGTACATAACCCTAACCCTAACCCTAACCCTAACCCTAACCCTAACCCTAACCCTAACCCTAACCCTAACCCTAACCCTAACCCTAACTCTAACCATAAAACTGACCCTAAGAGAGCTAACCCTAAACGGAACTCAAAACCTCAGCTGTGCATGGCATGTACCTAACCCTAACCCTAACCCTAACCCTAACCCTAACCCTAACCCTAACCCTAACCCTAACCCTAACCCTAACCCTAACCCTAACCCTAAGAGACCTAACCCTAAACAGAACTCAAATCCTAAGCTGTGCTTGGCATGTACCTAACCCTAACCCTAACCCTAACCGTAAGAGACCTAACCCTGAAGGGAACTCTAAACCTCAGCTATGCATGGCATGTACCTAACCCTAACCCTAACCCTAACCCTAACCCTAACCCTAATCCTAACCCTAACCCTAACCCTTACCCTAACCCTAACCCTAACCCTAACCCTAACCCTAATAGACCTAACCCTAAACGGGACTCTAAACCTCAGCTGTGCATGGCATGTACCTAACCCTAACCCTAACCCTAACCCTAACCCTAACCCTAACCCTAACCCTAACCCTAACCCTAACCCTAACCCTAACCCTAACCCTAACCCTAAAAGACCTAACCCTAAACGGAACTCTAAACCTACAGCTGTGCATGGCATGTACCTAACCCTAACCCTAACCCTAACCCTAACCCTAACCCTAACTCTAACCATAAAACTGACCCTAAGAGAGCTAACCCTAAACGGAACTCAAAACCTCAGCTGTGCATGGCATGTACCTAACCCTAACCCTAACCCTAACCCTAACCCTAACCCTAACCCTAACCCTAACCCTAACCCTAACCCTAACCCTAAGAGACCTAACCCTAAACAGAACTCAAATCCTAAGCTGTGCTTGGCATGTACCTAACCCTAACCCTAACCCTAACCGTAAGAGACCTAACCCTGAAGGGAACTCTAAACCTCAGCTATGCATGGCATGTACCTAACCCTAACCCTAACCCTAACCCTAACCCTAATCCTAACCCTAACCCTAACCCTTACCCTAACCCTAACCCTAACCCTAACCCTAACCCTAATAGACCTAACCCTAAACGGGACTCTAAACCTCAGCTGTGCATGGCATGTACCTAACCCTAACCCTAACCCTAACCCTAACCCTAACCCTAACCCTAACCCTAACCCTAACCCTAACCCTAACCCTAACCCTAACCCTAAAAGACCTAACCCTAAACGGGACTCTAAACCTCAGCTATGCATGGCATGTACCTAACCCTAACCCTAACCCTAACCCTAACCCTAACCCTAATCCTAACCCTAACCCTAACCCTAACCCTAACCCTAACCCTAACCCTAACCCTAACCCTAATAGACCTAACCCTAAACGGGACTCTAAAACTCAGCAGTGCATGGCATGTACCTAACCCTAACCCTAACCCTAACCCTAACCCTAACCCTAACCCTAACCCTAACCCTAACCCTAAAAGACCTAACCCTAAACGGAACTCTAAACCTACAGCTGTGCGTGGCATGTACCTAACCCTAACCCTAACCCTAACCCTAACCCTAACCGTAACCCTAACCCTAACCCTAACCCTAAGAGACCTAACCCTAAACGGAACTCAAAACCTAAGCTGTGCTTGGCATGTACCTAACCCTAACCCTAACCCTAACCCTAACCCTAAGAGACCTAACCCTGAACGGATCTCTAAACCTCAGCTGTGCACGGCATGTACCTAACCCTAACCCTAACCCTAACCCTAACCCTAACCCTAACACTAACCCTAACCCTAACCCTAACCCTAACCCTAACCCTAACCCTAACCCTAACCCTAAAAGACCTAACCCTAAACGGAACTCTAAACCTACAGCTGTGCATGGCATGTACCTAACCCTAACCCTAACCCTAACCCTAACCCTAACCCTAACCTTAACCCTAAGCCTAAGAGACCTAACCCTAAACGGAACTCTAAACCTCAGCTGTGCATGGCATGTACCTAACCCTAACCCTAACCCTAACCCTAACCGTAACCCTAACCCTAACCCTAACCCTAACCCTAACCCTAACCCTAACCCTAACCCTAACCCTAAAAGACCTAACCCTAAACGGAACTCTAAACCTCAGCTGTGCGTCGCATGTACCTAACCCTAACCCTAACCCTAACCCTAACCCTAACCCTAACCCTAAGAGACCTAACCCTAAACGGAACTCAACACCTCAGCTGTGCATGGAGTGTACCTAACCCTAACCCTAACCCTAACCCTAACCCTAACCCTAACCCTAACCCTAACCCTAACCCTAACCCTAAGAGACCTATCCCTAAACGGAATTCAAAACCTCAGCTGTGCATGGCATGTACCTAACCCTAACCCTAACCCTAACCCTAACCCTAACCCTAAAAGACCTAACCCTAAACGGAACTCTAAACCTTAGCTGTGCATGGCATGTACCTAACCTTAACCCTAACCCTAACCCTAACCCTAACCCTAACCCTAACCCTAACCCTAACCCTAACCCTAACCCTAACCCTAACCCTAACCCTAACCCTAACCCTAACCCTAAGAGACCTAACCCTAAACGGAACTCAAAACCTCAGCTGTGCATGGCATGTACCTAACCCTAACCCTAACCCTAACCCTAACCCTAACCCTAAAAGACCTAACCCTAAACGGAACTCTAAACCTACAGCTGTGCATGGCATTTACCTAACCCTAACCCTAACCCTAACCCTAACCCGAACCGTAACCCTAACCCTAACCCTAACCATAAGAGACCTAACCCTAAACGGAACTCAAAACCTAAGCTGTGCTTGCAAGTACCTAACCCTAACCCTAACCCTAACCCTAAGAGACCTAACCCTGAACGGATCTCTAAACCTCAGCTGTGCACGGCATGTACCTAACCCTAACCCTAACCCTAACCCTAACCCTAACCCTAACCCTAACCCTAACCCTAACCCTAACCCTAACCCTAACCCTAACCCTAAGAGACCTAACCCTAAACGGAACTCTAAACCTCAGCTGTGCATGGCATGTACCTAACCCTAACCCTAACCCTAACCCTAACCCTAACCCTAAAAGACCTAACCCTAAACGGAACTCTAAACCTCAGTTGTGCATGGCATGTACCTAACCCTAACCCTAACCCTAACCCTAACCCTAAGAGACCTAACCCTAAATGGAACTCAAAACCTCATCTGTGCTTGGCATGTACCTAACCCTAACCCTAACCCTAACCGTAACCCTAACCCTAACCCTAACCCTAACCCTAACCCTAACCCTAACCCTAACCCTAAGAGACCTAACCCTAAACGGAACTCTAAACCTCAGCTGTGCATGGCATGTACCTAACCCTAACCCTAACCCTAACCCTAACCCTAACCCTAACCCTAACCCTAA
>NW_026599620.1:65000-72500 GCF_023634155.1 Falco peregrinus | reverse complement strand
TAACCCTAACCCTAACCTGAAAAGACCTAACATTAAACGGAACTCTGAACCTCAGCTGTGCATGGCATGTACCTAACCCTAACCCTAACCCTAACCCTAACCCTAACCCTAACCTGAAAAGACCTAACATTAAACGGAACTCTGAACCTCAGCTGTGCATGGCATGTACCTAACCCTAACCCTAACCCTAACCCTAAGAGACCTAACCCTGAACGGATCTCTAAACCTCAGTTGTGCACGGCATGTACCTAACCCTAACCCTAACCCTAACCCTAACCCTAACCCTAACCCTAACCCTAACCCTAACCCTAACCCTAAAAGACCTAACTCTAAACGGAACTCTAAACCTACAGCTGTGCATGGCATGTACCTAACCCTAACCCTAACCCTAACCCTAACCCTAACCCTAACCCTAAAAGACCTAACCCTAAACGGAACTCTAAACCTCAGCTGTGCATGGCATGTACCTAACCCTAACCCTAACCCTAACCCTAACCCTAAGAGACCTAACCCTAAATGGAACTCAAAACCTCATCTGTGCTTGGCATGTACCTAACCCTAACCCTAACCCTAACCTTAACCGTAACCCTAACCGTAACCCTAACCCTAACCCTAACCCTAACCCTAACCCTAAGAGACCTAACCCTAAACGGAACTCTAAACCTACAGCTGTGCATGGCATGTACCTAACCCTAACCCTAACCCTAACCCTAACCCTAACCTTAACCCTAAGCCTAAGAGACCTAACCCTAAACGGAACTCAAAACCTCAGCTGTGCATGGCATGTACCTAACCCTAACCCTAACCCTAACCCTAACCCTAACCCTAACCCTAACCCTAACCCTAAAAGACCTAACCCTAAACGGAACTCTAAACCTCAGCTGTGCGTGGCATGTACCTAACCCTAACCCTAACCCTAACCCTAACCCTAACCCTAAGAGACCTAACCCTAAACGGAACTCAAAACCTCAGCTGTGCATGGCATGTACCTAACCCTAACCCTAACCCTAACCCTAACCCTAACCCTAACCCTAACCCTAACCCTATCCCTAAGAGACCTAACCCTAAACGGAATTCAAAACCTCAGCTGTGCATGGCATGTACCTAAACCTAACCCTAACCCTAACCCTAACCCTAACCCTAACCCTAACCCTAAAAGACCTAACCCTAAACGGAACTCTAAACCTACAGCTGTGCATGGCATGTACCTAACCCTAACCCTAACCCTAACCCTAACCCTAACCCTAAAAGACCTAACCCTAAACGGAACTCTAAACCTCAGCTGTGCATGGCATGTACCTAACCCTAACCCTAACCCTAACCCTAACCCTAAGAGACCTAACCCTAAATGGAACTCAAAACCTCATCTGTGCTTGGCATGTACCTAACCCTAACCCTAACCCTAACCCTAACCGTAACCCTAACCCTAACCCTAACCCTAACCCTAACCCTAACCCTAACCCTAACCCTAATAGACCTAACCCTAAACGGGACTCTAAACCTCAGCTGTGCATGGCATGTACCTAACCCTAACCCTAACCCTAACCCTAACCCTAACCCTAACCCTAACCCTAACCCTAACCCTAACCCTAAAAGACCTAACCCTAAACGGAACTCTAAACCTACAGCTGTGCATGGCATGTACCTAACCCTAACCCTAACCCTAACCCTAACCCTAACCCTAACTCTAACCATAAAACTGACCCTAAGAGAGCTAACCCTAAACGGAACTCAAAACCTCAGCTGTGCATGGCATGTACCTAACCCTAACCCTAACCCTAACCCTAACCCTAACCCTAACCCTAACCCTAACCCTAACCCTAACCCTAACCCTAACCCTAAGAGACCTAACCCTAAACAGAACTCAAATCCTAAGCTGTGCTTGGCATGTACCTAACCCTAACCCTAACCCTAACCGTAAGAGACCTAACCCTGAAGGGAACTCTAAACCTCAGCTATGCATGGCATGTACCTAACCCTAACCCTAACCCTAACCCTAACCCTAACCCTAACCCTAATCCTAACCCTAACCCTAACCCTTACCCTAACCCTAACCCTAACCCTAACCCTAACCCTAATAGACCTAACCCTAAACGGGACTCTAAACCTCAGCTGTGCATGGCATGTACCTAACCCTAACCCTAACCCTAACCCTAACCCTAACCCTAACCCTAACCCTAACCCTAACCCTAACCCTAACCCTAACCCTAAAAGACCTAACCCTAAACGGAACTCTAAACCTACAGCTGTGCATGGCATGTACCTAACCCTAACCCTAACCCTAACCCTAACCCTAACCCTAACCGTAACCCTAACCCTAACCCTAACCCTAAGAGACCTATACCCTAAACGGAACTCAAAACCTAAGCTGTGCTTGGCATGTACCTAACCCTAACCCTAACCCTAACCCTAACCCTAATCCTAATCCTAACCCTAATCCTGACCCTAAGAGGCCTAACCCGAGACGGAACTCTAAACCTCAGTTGTGCATGGCATGTACCTAACCCTAACCCTAACCCTAACCCTAACCCTAACCCTAACCCTAACCCTAACCCTAACCCTAACCCTAACCCTAACCGTAACCCTAACCCTAACCCTAACCCTAACCCTAACCCTAACCCTAACCCTAACCCTAAAACTGACCCTAAGAGAGCTAACCCTAAACGGAACTCTAAACCTCAGCTGTGCATGGCATGTACCTATCCCTAAACCTAACCCTAACCCTAACCCTAAGAAACCTAACCCTAAACGGAACTCTAAACCTCAGCTGTGCATGGCATATACCTAACCCTAAGACTAACTCTAACCCTAACCCTAACCCTAACCCTAACCCTAACCCTAACCCTAACCCTAACCCTAACCCTAAACCTAACCCTAATTCTAACCCTAACCCTAACCCTAACCCTAACCCTAACCCTAACCTGAAAAGACCTAACATTAAACGGAACTCTGAACCTCAGCTGTGCATGGCATGTACCTAACCCTAACCCTAACCCTAACCCTAACCCTAACCCTAACCTGAAAAGACCTAACATTAAACGGAACTCTGAACCTCAGCTGTGCATGGCATGTACCTAACCCTAACCCTAACCCTAACCCTAAGAGACCTAACCCTGAACGGATCTCTAAACCTCAGTTGTGCACGGCATGTACCTAACCCTAACCCTAACCCTAACCCTAACCCTAACCCTAACCCTAACCCTAACCCTAAAAGACCTAACTCTAAACGGAACTCTAAACCTACAGCTGTGCATGGCATGTACCTAACCCTAACCCTAACCCTAACCCTAACCCTAAAAGACCTAACCCTAAACGGAACTCTAAACCTCAGCTGTGCATGGCATGTACCTAACCCTAACCCTAACCCTAACCCTAACCCTAAGAGACCTAACCCTAAATGGAACTCAAAACCTCATCTGTGCTTGGCATGTACCTAACCCTAACCCTAACCCTAACCTTAACCGTAACCCTAACCGTAACCCTAACCCTAACCCTAACCCTAACCCTAACCCTAAGAGACCTAACCCTAAACGGAACTCTAAACCTACAGCTGTGCATGGCATGTACCTAACCCTAACCCTAACCCTAACCCTAACCCTAACCTTAACCCTAAGCCTAAGAGACCTAACCCTAAACGGAACTCAAAACCTCAGCTGTGCATGGCATGTACCTAACCCTAACCCTAACCCTAACCCTAACCCTAACCCTAACCCTAACCCTAACCCTAACCCTAACCCTAACCCTAACCCTAAAAGACCTAACCCTAAACGGAACTCTAAACCTCAGCTGTGCGTGGCATGTACCTAACCCTAACCCTAACCCTAACCCTAACCCTAACCCTAAGAGACCTAACCCTAAACGGAACTCAAAACCTCAGCTGTGCATGGCATGTACCTAACCCTAACCCTAACCCTAACCCTAACCCTAACCCTAACCCTAACCCTAACCCTAACCCTAAGAGACCTAACCCTAAACGGAATTCAAAACCTCAGCTGTGCATGGCATGTACCTAAACCTAACCCTAACCCTAACCCTAACCCTAACCCTAACCCTAACCCTAAAAGACCTAACCCTAAACGGAACTCTAAACCTACAGCTGTGCATGGCATGTACCTAACCCTAACCCTAACCCTAACCCTAACCCTAACCCTAAAAGACCTAACCCTAAACGGAACTCTAATCCTCAGCTGTGCATGGCATGTACCTAACCCTAACCCTAACCCTAACCCTAACCCTAAGAGACCTAACCCTAAATGGAACTCAAAACCTCATCTGTGCTTGGCATGTACCTAACCCTAACCCTAACCCTAACCCTAACCGTAACCCTAACCCTAACCCTAACCCTAACCCTAACCCTAACCCTAACCCTAATAGACCTAACCCTAAACGGGACTCTAAACCTCAGCTGTGCATGGCATGTACCTAACCCTAACCCTAACCCTAACCCTAACCCTAACCCTAACCCTAACCCTAACCCTAACCCTAACCCTAACCCTAACCCTAACCCTAACCCTAAAAGACCTAACCCTAAACGGAACTCTAAACCTACAGCTGTGCATGGCATGTACCTAACCCTAACCCTAACCCTAACCCTAACCCTAACCCTAACTCTAACCATAAAACTGACCCTAAGAGAGCTAACCCTAAACGGAACTCAAAACCTCAGCTGTGCATGGCATGTACCTAACCCTAACCCTAACCCTAACCCTAACCCTAACCCTAACCCTAACCCTAACCCTAAGAGACCTAACCCTAAACGGAACTCTAAACCTACAGCTGTGCATGGCATGTACCTAACCCTAACCCTAACCCTAACCCTAACCCTAACCCTAAAAGACCTAACCCTAAACGGAACTCTAATCCTCAGCTGTGCATGGCATGTACCTAACCCTAACCCTAACCCTAACCCTAACCCTAAGAGACCTAACCCTAAATGGAACTCAAAACCTCATCTGTGCTTGGCATGTACCTAACCCTAACCCTAACCCTAACCCTAACCGTAACCCTAACCCTAACCCTAACCCTAACCCTAACCCTAACCCTAACCCTAATAGACCTAACCCTAAACGGGACTCTAAACCTCAGCTGTGCATGGCATGTACCTAACCCTAACCCTAACCCTAACCCTAACCCTAACCCTAACCCTAACCCTAACCCTAACCCTAACCCTAACCCTAAAAGACCTAACCCTAAACGGAACTCTAAACCTACAGCTGTGCATGGCATGTACCTAACCCTAACCCTAACCCTAACCCTAACCCTAACCCTAACTCTAACCATAAAACTGACCCTAAGAGAGCTAACCCTAAACGGAACTCAAAACCTCAGCTGTGCATGGCATGTACCTAACCCTAACCCTAACCCTAACCCTAACCCTAACCCTAACCCTAACCCTAAGAGACCTAACCCTAAACAGAACTCAAATCCTAAGCTGTGCTTGGCATGTACCTAACCCTAACCCTAACCCTAACCGTAAGAGACCTAACCCTGAAGGGAACTCTAAACCTCAGCTATGCATGGCATGTACCTAACCCTAACCCTAACCCTAACCCTAACCCTAACCCTAATCCTAACCCTAACCCTAACCCTTACCCTAACCCTAACCCTAACCCTAACCCTAACCCTAATAGACCTAACCCTAAACGGGACTCTAAACCTCAGCTGTGCATGGCATGTACCTAACCCTAACCCTAACCCTAACCCTAACCCTAACCCTAACCCTAACCCTAAAAGACCTAACCCTAAACGGAACTCTAAACCTACAGCTGTGCATGGCATGTACCTAACCCTAACCCTAACCCTAACCCTAACCCTAACCGTAACCCTAACCCTAACCCTAACCCTAACCCTAAGAGACCTAACCCTAAACGGAACTCAAAACCTAAGCTGTGCTTGGCATGTACCTAACCCTAACCCTAACCCTAACCCTAACCCTAACCCTAATCCTAAACCTAACCCTAATCCTCACCCTAAGAGGCCTAACCCGAGACGGAACTCTAAACCTCAGTTGTGCATGGCATGTACCTAACCCTAACCCTAACCCTAACCCTAATCCTAAACCTAACCCTAATCCTGACCCTAAGAGGCCTAACCCTAGACGGAACGCTAAACCTCAGCTGTGCATGGCATGTACATAACCCTAACCCTAACCCTAACCGTAACCCTAACCCTAACCCTAACCCTAACCCTAACCCTAACCCTAACCCTAACCCTAACCCTAAAACTGACCCTAAGAGAGCTAACCCTAAACGGAACTCTAAACCTCAGCTGTGCATGGCATGTACCTATCCCTAAACCTAACCCTAACCCTAACCCTAAGAAACCTAACCCTAAACGGAACTCTAAACCTCAGCTGTGCATGGCATATACCTAACCCTAAGACTAACTCTAACCCTAACCCTAACCCTAACCCTAACCCTAACCCTAACCCTAACCCTAACCCTAACCCTAACCCTAACCCTAACCCTAACCCTAAACCTAACCCTAATTCTAACCCTAACCCTAACCCTAACCCTAACCCTAACCTGAAAAGACCTAACATTAAACGGAACTCTGAACCTCAGCTGTGCATGGCATGTACCTAACCCTAACCCTAACCCTAACCCTAACCCTAACCCTAACCTGAAAAGACCTAACATTAAACGGAACTCTGAACCTCAGCTGTGCATGGCATGTACCTAACCCTAACCCTAACCCTAACCCTAAGAGACCTAACCCTGAACGGATCTCTAAACCTCAGTTGTGCACGGCATGTACCTAACCCTAACCCTAACCCTAACCCTAACCCTAACCCTAACCCTAACCCTAACCCTAACCCTAACCCTAACCCTAACCCTAACCCTAAAAGACCTAACTCTAAACGGAACTCTAAACCTACAGCTGTGCATGGCATGTACCTAACCCTAACCCTAACCCTAACCCTAACCCTAACCCTAACCCTAACCCTAAGAGACCTAACCCTAAACGGAACTCAAAACCTCAGCTGTGCATGGCATGTACCTAACCCTAACCCTAACCCTAACCCTAACCCTAACCCTAACCCTAACCCTAACCCTAACCCTAACCCTAACCCTAAAAGACCTAACCCTAAACGGAACTCTAAACCTCAGCTGTGCGTGGCATGTACCTAACCCTAACCCTAACCCTAACCCTAACCCTAACCCTAAGAGACCTAACCCTAAACGGAACTCAAAACCTCAGCTGTGCATGGCATGTACCTAACCCTAACCCTAACCCTAACCCTAACCCTAACCCTAACCCTAACCCTAACCCTAAGAGACCTAACCCTAAACGGAATTCAAAACCTCAGCTGTGCATGGCATGTACCTAACCCTAACCCTAACCCTAACCCTAACCCTAACCCTAACCCTAAAAGACCTAACCCTAAACGGAACTCTAAACCTACAGCTGTGCATGGCATGTACCTAACCCTAACCCTAACCCTAACCCTAACCCTAACCCTAAAAGACCTAACCCTAAACGGAACTCTAAACCTCAGCT
>NW_026599620.1:55000-60000 GCF_023634155.1 Falco peregrinus | reverse complement strand
GCATGGCATGTACCTAACCCTAACCCTAACCCTAACCCTAAGAGACCTAACCCTGAACGGATCTCTAAACCTCAGTTGTGCACGGCATGTACCTAACCCTAACCCTAACCCTAACCCTAACCCTAACCCTAACCCTAACCCTAACCCTAACCCTAACCCTAAAAGACCTAACTCTAAACGGAACTCTAAACCTACAGCTGTGCATGGCATGTACCTAACCCTAACCCTAACCCTAACCCTAACCCTAACCCTAACCCTAAAAGACCTAACCCTAAACGGAACTCTAAACCTCAGCTGTGCATGGCATGTACCTAACCCTAACCCTAACCCTAACCCTAACCCTAAGAGACCTAACCCTAAATGGAACTCAAAACCTCATCTGTGCTTGGCATGTACCTAACCCTAACCCTAACCCTAACCTTAACCGTAACCCTAACCGTAACTCTAACCCTAACCCTAACCCTAACCCTAACCCTAAGAGACCTAACCCTAAACGGAACTCTAAACCTACAGCTGTGCATGGCATGTACCTAACCCTAACCCTAACCCTAACCCTAACCCTAACCTTAACCCTAAGCCTAAGAGACCTAACCCTAAACGGAACTCAAAACCTCAGCTGTGCATGGCATGTACCTAACCCTAACCCTAACCCTAACCCTAACCCTAACCCTAACCCTAACCCTAACCCTAACCCTAACCCTAAAAGACCTAACCCTAAACGGAACTCTAAACCTCAGCTGTGCGTGGCATGTACCTAACCCTAACCCTAACCCTAACCCTAACCCTAACCCTAAGAGACCTAACCCTAAACGGAACTCAAAACCTCAGCTGTGCATGGCATGTACCTAACCCTAACCCTAACCCTAACCCTAACCCTAACCCTAACCCTAACCCTAACCCTACCCCTAACCCTAACCCTAAGAGACCTAACCCTAAACGGAATTCAAAACCTCAGCTGTGCATGGCATGTACCTAAACCTAACCCTAACCCTAACCCTAACCCTAACCCTAACCCTAACCCTAAAAGACCTAACCCTAAACGGAACTCTAAACCTACAGCTGTGCATGGCATGTACCTAACCCTAACCCTAACCCTAACCCTAACCCTAACCCTAAAAGACCTAACCCTAAACGGAACTCTAATCCTCAGCTGTGCATGGCATGTACCTAACCCTAACCCTAACCCTAACCCTAACCCTAAGAGACCTAACCCTAAATGGAACTCAAAACCTCATCTGTGCTTGGCATGTACCTAACCCTAACCCTAACCCTAACCCTAACCGTAACCCTAACCCTAACCCTAACCCTAACCCTAACCCTAACCCTAACCCTAATAGACCTAACCCTAAACGGGACTCTAAACCTCAGCTGTGCATGGCATGTACCTAACCCTAACCCTAACCCTAACCCTAACCCTAACCCTAACCCTAACCCTAACCCTAACCCTAACCCTAACCCTAACCCTAACCCTAAAAGACCTAACCCTAAACGGAACTCTAAACCTACAGCTGTGCATGGCATGTACCTAACCCTAACCCTAACCCTAACCCTAACCCTAACCCTAACTCTAACCATAAAACTGACCCTAAGAGAGCTAACCCTAAACGGAACTCAAAACCTCAGCTGTGCATGGCATGTACCTAACCCTAACCCTAACCCTAACCCTAACCCTAACCCTAACCCTAACCCTAAGAGACCTAACCCTAAACAGAACTCAAATCCTAAGCTGTGCTTGGCATGTACCTAACCCTAACCCTAACCCTAACCGTAAGAGACCTAACCCTGAAGGGAACTCTAAACCTCAGCTATGCATGGCATGTACCTAACCCTAACCCTAACCCTAACCCTAACCCTAACCCTAATCCTAACCCTAACCCTAACCCTTACCCTAACCCTAACCCTAACCCTAACCCTAACCCTAATAGACCTAACCCTAAACGGCACTCTAAACCTCAGCTGTGCATGGCATGTACCTAACCCTAACCCTAACCCTAACCCTAACCCTAACCCTAACCCTAACCCTAACCCTAACCCTAAAAGACCTAACCCTAAACGGAACTCTAAACCTACAGCTGTGCATGGCATGTACCTAACCCTAACCCTAACCCTAACCCTAACCCTAACCGTAACCCTAACCCTAACCCTAACCCTAACCCTAAGAGACCTAACCCTAAACGGAACTCAAAACCTAAGCTGTGCTTGGCATGTACCTAACCCTAACCCTAACCCTAACCCTAACCCTAATCCTAAACCTAACCCTAATCCTCACCCTAAGAGGCCTAACCCGAGACGGAACTCTAAACCTCAGTTGTGCATGGCATGTACCTAACCCTAACCCTAACCCTAACCCTAATCCTAAACCTAACCCTAATCCTGACCCTAAGAGGCCTAACCCTAGACGGAACGCTAAACCTCAGCTGTGCATGGCATGTACATAACCCTAACCCTAACCCTAACCGTAACCCTAACCCTAACCCTAACCCTAACCCTAACCCTAACCCTAACCCTAAAACTGACCCTAAGAGAGCTAACCCTAAACGGAACTCTAAACCTCAGCTGTGCATGGCATGTACCTATCCCTAAACCTAACCCTAACCCTAACCCTAAGAAACCTAACCCTAAACGGAACTCTAAACCTCAGCTGTGCATGGCATATACCTAACCCTAAGACTAACTCTAACCCTAACCCTAACCCTAACCCTAACCCTAACCCTAACCCTAACCCTAACCCTAACCCTAAACCTAACCCTAATTCTAACCCTAACCCTAACCCTAACCCTAACCCTAACCTGAAAAGACCTAACATTAAACGGAACTCTGAACCTCAGCTGTGCATGGCATGTACCTAACCCTAACCCTAACCCTAACCCTAAGAGACCTAACCCTGAACGGATCTCTAAACCTCAGTTGTGCACGGCATGTACCTAACCCTAACCCTAACCCTAACCCTAACCCTAACCCTAACCCTAACCCTAACCCTAACCCTAAAAGACCTAACTCTAAACGGAACTCTAAACCTACAGCTGTGCATGGCATGTACCTAACCCTAACCCTAACCCTAACCCTAACCCTAACCCTAATCCTAACCCTAACCCTAACCCTTACCCTAACCCTAACCCTAACCCTAACCCTAACCCTAATAGACCTAACCCTAAACGGGACTCTAAACCTCAGCTGTGCATGGCATGTACCTAACCCTAACCCTAACCCTAACCCTAACCCTAACCCTAACCCTAACCCTAACCCTAACCCTAAAAGACCTAACCCTAAACGGAACTCTAAACCTACAGCTGTGCATGGCATGTACCTAACCCTAACCCTAACCCTAACCCTAACCCTAACCGTAACCCTAACCCTAACCCTAACCCTAACCCTAAGAGACCTAACCCTAAACGGAACTCAAAACCTAAGCTGTGCTTGGCATGTACCTAACCCTAACCCTAACCCTAACCCTAACCCTAATCCTAAACCTAACCCTAATCCTCACCCTAAGAGGCCTAACCCGAGACGGAACTCTAAACCTCAGTTGTGCATGGCATGTACCTAACCCTAACCCTAACCCTAACCCTAATCCTAAACCTAACCCTAATCCTGACCCTAAGAGGCCTAACCCTAGACGGAACGCTAAACCTCAGCTGTGCATGGCATGTACATAACCCTAACCCTAACCCTAACCGTAACCCTAACCCTAACCCTAACCCTAACCCTAACCCTAACCCTAACCCTAAAACTGACCCTAAGAGAGCTAACCCTAAACGGAACTCTAAACCTCAGCTGTGCATGGCATGTACCTATCCCTAAACCTAACCCTAACCCTAACCCTAAGAAACCTAACCCTAAACGGAACTCTAAACCTCAGCTGTGCATGGCATATACCTAACCCTAAGACTAACTCTAACCCTAACCCTAACCCTAACCCTAACCCTAACCCTAACCCTAACCCTAACCCTAACCCTAACCCTAACCCTAACCCTAAACCTAACCCTAATTCTAACCCTAACCCTAACCCTAACCCTAACCCTAACCTGAAAAGACCTAACATTAAACGGAACTCTGAACCTCAGCTGTGCATGGCATGTACCTAACCCTAACCCTAACCCTAACCCTAACCCTAACCCTAACCTGAAAAGACCTAACATTAAACGGAACTCTGAACCTCAGCTGTGCATGGCATGTACCTAACCCTAACCCTAACCCTAACCCTAAGAGACCTAACCCTGAACGGATCTCTAAACCTCAGTTGTGCACGGCATGTACCTAACCCTAACCCTAACCCTAACCCTAACCCTAACCCTAACCCTAACCCTAACCCTAACCCTAACCCTAAAAGACCTAACTCTAAACGGAACTCTAAACCTACAGCTGTGCATGGCATGTACCTAACCCTAACCCTAACCCTAACCCTAACCCTAACCCTAACCCTAAAAGACCTAACCCTAAACGGAACTCTAAACCTCAGCTGTGCATGGCATGTACCTAACCCTAACCCTAACCCTAACCCTAACCCTAAGAGACCTAACCCTAAATGGAACTCAAAACCTCATCTGTGCTTGGCATGTACCTAACCCTAACCCTAACCCTAACCTTAACCGTAACCCTAACCGTAACCCTAACCCTAACCCTAACCCTAACCCTAACCCTAAGAGACCTAACCCTAAACGGAACTCTAAACCTACAGCTGTGCATGGCATGTACCTAACCCTAACCCTAACCCTAACCCTAACCCTAACCTTAACCCTAAGCCTAAGAGACCTAACCCTAAACGGAACTCAAAACCTCAGCTGTGCATGGCATGTACCTAACCCTAACCCTAACCCTAACCCTAACCCTAACCCTAACCCTAACCCTAACCCTAACCCTAACCCTAACCCTAACCCTAAAAGACCTAACCCTAAACGGAACTCTAAACCTCAGCTGTGCGTGGCATGTACCTAACCCTAACCCTAACCCTAACCCTAACCCTAACCCTAAGAGACCTAACCCTAAACGGAACTCAAAAC
>NW_026599620.1:47500-50000 GCF_023634155.1 Falco peregrinus | reverse complement strand
CCCGAGACGGAACTCTAAACCTCAGTTGTGCATGGCATGTACCTAACCCTAACCCTAACCCTAACCCTAACCCTAACCCTAACCCTAACCCTAACCCTAACCCTAACCCTAACCCTAACCGTAACCCTAACCCTAACCCTAACCCTAACCCTAACCCTAACCCTAACCCTAACCCTAAAACTGACCCTAAGAGAGCTAACCCTAAACGGAACTCTAAACCTCAGCTGTGCATGGCATGTACCTATCCCTAAACCTAACCCTAACCCTAACCCTAAGAAACCTAACCCTAAACGGAACTCTAAACCTCAGCTGTGCATGGCATATACCTAACCCTAAGACTAACTCTAACCCTAACCCTAACCCTAACCCTAACCCTAACCCTAACCCTAACCCTAACCCTAACCCTAACCCTAACCCTAAACCTAACCCTAATTCTAACCCTAACCCTAACCCTAACCCTAACCCTAACCTGAAAAGACCTAACATTAAACGGAACTCTGAACCTCAGCTGTGCATGGCATGTACCTAACCCTAACCCTAACCCTAACCCTAACCCTAACCCTAACCTGAAAAGACCTAACATTAAACGGAACTCTGAACCTCAGCTGTGCATGGCATGTACCTAACCCTAACCCTAACCCTAACCCTAAGAGACCTAACCCTGAACGGATCTCTAAACCTCAGTTGTGCACGGCATGTACCTAACCCTAACCCTAACCCTAACCCTAACCCTAACCCTAACCCTAACCCTAACCCTAACCCTAACCCTAAAAGACCTAACTCTAAACGGAACTCTAAACCTACAGCTGTGCATGGCATGTACCTAACCCTAACCCTAACCCTAACCCTAACCCTAACCCTAACCCTAAAAGACCTAACCCTAAACGGAACTCTAAACCTCAGCTGTGCATGGCATGTACCTAACCCTAACCCTAACCCTAACCCTAACCCTAAGAGACCTAACCCTAAATGGAACTCAAAACCTCATCTGTGCTTGGCATGTACCTAACCCTAACCCTAACCCTAACCTTAACCGTAACCCTAACCGTAACCCTAACCCTAACCCTAACCCTAACCCTAACCCTAAGAGACCTAACCCTAAACGGAACTCTAAACCTACAGCTGTGCATGGCATGTACCTAACCCTAACCCTAACCCTAACCCTAACCCTAACCTTAACCCTAAGCCTAAGAGACCTAACCCTAAACGGAACTCAAAACCTCAGCTGTGCATGGCATGTACCTAACCCTAACCCTAACCCTAACCCTAACCCTAACCCTAACCCTAACCCTAACCCTAACCCTAACCCTAAAAGACCTAACCCTAAACGGAACTCTAAACCTCAGCTGTGCGTGGCATGTACCTAACCCTAACCCTAACCCTAACCCTAACCCTAACCCTAAGAGACCTAACCCTAAACGGAACTCAAAACCTCAGCTGTGCATGGCATGTACCTAACCCTAACCCTAACCCTAACCCTAACCCTAACCCTAACCCTAACCCTAACCCTAACCCTAAGAGACCTAACCCTAAACGGAATTCAAAACCTCAGCTGTGCATGGCATGTACCTAAACCTAACCCTAACCCTAACCCTAACCCTAACCCTAACCCTAACCCTAAAAGACCTAACCCTAAACGGAACTCTAAACCTACAGCTGTGCATGGCATGTACCTAACCCTAACCCTAACCCTAACCCTAACCCTAACCCTAAAAGACCTAACCCTAAACGGAACTCTAATCCTCAGCTGTGCATGGCATGTACCTAACCCTAACCCTAACCCTAACCCTAACCCTAAGAGACCTAACCCTAAATGGAACTCAAAACCTCATCTGTGCTTGGCATGTACCTAACCCTAACCCTAACCCTAACCCTAACCCTAACCCTAACCCTAACCCTAACCCTAACCCTAACCCTAACCCTAACCCTAATAGACCTAACCCTAAACGGGACTCTAAACCTCAGCTGTGCATGGCATGTACCTAACCCTAACCCTAACCCTAACCCTAACCCTAACCCTAACCCTAACCCTAACCCTAACCCTAACCCTAACCCTAACCCTAACCCTAACCCTAAAAGACCTAACCCTAAACGGAACTCTAAACCTACAGCTGTGCATGGCATGTACCTAACCCTAACCCTAACCCTAAACCTAACCCTAACCCTAACTCTAACCATAAAACTGACCCTAAGAGAGCTAACCCTAAACGGAACTCAAAACCTCAGCTGTGCATGGCATGTACCTAACCCTAACCCTAACCCTAACCCTAACCCTAACCCTAACCCTAACCCTAACCCTAAGAGACCTAACCCTAAACAGAACTCAAATCCTAAGCTGTGCTTGGCATGTACCTAACCCTAACCCTAACCCTAACCGTAAGAGACCTAACCCTGAAGGGAACTCTAAACCTCAGCTATGCATGGCATGTACCTAACCCTAACCCTAACCCTAACCCTAACCCTAACCCTAATCCTAACCCTAACCCTAACCCTTACCCTA
>NW_026599620.1:17500-20000 GCF_023634155.1 Falco peregrinus | reverse complement strand
CCTAACCCTAAACGGAACTCTAAACCTCAGCTGTGCATGGCATGTACCTAACCCTAACCCTAACCCTAACCCTAACCCTAAGAGACCTAACCCTAAATGGAACTCAAAACCTCATCTGTGCTTGGCATGTACCTAACCCTAACCCTAACCCTAACCCTAACCCTAACCCTAACCGTAACCCTAACCCTAACCCTAACCCTAACCCTAACCCTAAGAGACCTAACGCTAAACGGAACTCTAAACCTCAGCTGTACATGGCATGTACCTAACCCTAACCCTAACCCTAACCCTAACCCTAACCCTAACCCTAACCCTAACCCTAACCCTAAAAGACCTAACCCTAAACGGAACTCTAAACCTACAGCTGTGCATGGCATGTACCTAACCCTAACCCTAACCCTAACCCTAACCCTAACCCTAACCGTAACCCTAACCTTAACCCTAACCCTAAGAGACCTAACCCTAAACGGAACTCTAAACCTCAGCTTTGCATGGCATGTACCTAACCCTAACCCTAACCCTAACCCTAACCCTAACCTTAACCCTAAGCCTAAGAGACCTAACCCTAAACGGAACTCTAAACCTCAGCTGTGCATGGCATGTACCTAACCCTAACCCTAACCCTAACCCTAACCCTAACCCTAACCCTAACCCTAACCCTAACCCTAACCCTAACCCTAACCCTAAAAGACCTAACCCTAAACGGAACTCTAAACCTCAGCTGTGCGTGGCATGTACCTAACCCTAACCCTAACCCTAACCCTAACCCTAACCCTAAGAGACCTAACCCTAAACGGAACTCAACACCTCAGCTGTGCATGGCATGTACCTAACCCTAACCCTAACCTTAACCCTAACCCTAACCCTAACCCTAACCCTAACCCTAAGAGACCTATCCCTAAACGGAATTCAAAACCTCAGCTGTGCATGGCATGTACCTAACCCTAACCCTAACCCTAACCCTAACCCTAACCCTAACCCTAAAAGACCTAACCCTAAACGGAACTCTAAACCTCAGCTGTGCATGGCATGTACCTAACCTTAACCCTAACCCTAACCCTAACCCTAACCCTAACCCTAACCCTAACCCTAACCCTAACCCTAACCCTAACCCTAACCCTAACCCTAAGAGACCTAACCCTAAACGGAACTCAAAACCTCAGCTGTGCATGGCATGTACCTAACCCTAACCCTAACCCTAACCCTAACCCTAACCCTAACCCTAAAAGACCTAACCCTAAACGGAACTCTAAACCTCAGCTGTGCATGGCATGTACCTAACCCTAACCCTAACCCTAACCCTAAGAGACCTAACCCTAAATGGAACTCAAAACCTCATCTGTGCTTGGCATGTACCTTACCCTAACCCTAACCCTAACACTAACCCTAACCCTAACCCTAACCCTAACCCTAAGAGACCTAACCCTAAACGGAACTCTAAACCTCAGCTATGCATGGCATGTACCTAACCCTAACCCTAACCCTAACCCTAACCCTAACCCTAACCCTAACCCTAACCCTAACCCTAACCCTAACCCTAACCCTAAAAGACCTAACCCTAAACGGAACTCTAAACCTACAGCTGTGCATGGCATGTACCTAACCCTAACCCTAACCCTAACCCTAACCCTAACCCTAACCCTAAAAGACCTAACCCTAAACGGAACTCTAAACCTCAGCTGTGCATGGCATGTACCTAACCCTAACCCTAACCCTAACCCTAACCCTAACCCTAACCCTAACCCTAACCCTAAGAGACCTAACCCTAAATGGAACTCAAAACCTCATCTGTGCTTGGCATGTACCTTACCCTAACCCTAACCCTAACACTAACCCTAACCCTAACCCTAACCCTAACCCTAAGAGACCTAACCCTAAACGGAACTCTAAACCTCAGCTATGCATGGCATGTACCTAACCCTAACCCTAACCCTAACCCTAACCCTAACCCTAACCCTAACCCTAACCCTAACCCTAACCCTAACCCTAACCCTAAAAGACCTAACCCTAAACGGAACTCAAAACCTCAGCTGTGCATGGCATGTACCTAACCCTAACCCTAACCCTAACCCTAACCTTAACCCTAACCCTAACCCTAACCCTAAGAGACCTAACCCTAAACGGAATTCAAAACCTCAGCTGTGCATGGCATGTACCTAACCCTAACCCTAACCCTAACCCTAACCCTAACCCTAACCCTAAAAGACCTAACCCTAAACGGAACTCTAAACCTACAGCTGTGCATGGCATGTACCTAACCCTAACCCTAACCCTAACCCTAACCCTAACCCTAACCCTAAAAGACCTAACCCTAAACGGAACTCTAAACCTCAGCTGTGCATGGCATGTACCTAACCCTAACCCTAACCCTAACCCTAACCCTAAGAGACCTAACCCTAAATGGAACTCAAAACCTCATCTGTGCTTGGCATGTACCTAACCCTAACCCTAACCCTAACCCTAACCGTAACCCTAACCGTAACCCTAACCCTAACCCTAA
>NW_026599619.1:1230000-1239983 GCF_023634155.1 Falco peregrinus | reverse complement strand
CCCCCCCCCCCCCCCCCCCCCCCCCCCCCCCCCCCGGCGACTAGCAGCGAGAGCATCGGTCTCGGCCGTGCCGCACGGCATCCCGGGAGGCTGCCCGGGAACGGAAAGAGCGAGCTCAGTAACAGTCTCGCCGGTTGGGGGCGCGATGCCCCTGCCGGAGCCCTTCGCGGAAAGGACGGCCACGTTTACCCCTGGCGACGGGAGGGGACTTAGCCGCATTTCTGGGCCCGTCTGGTAGACCTGTTTTTCTCCTCCGTGCCGCCGAGGTGCCGAAGGGGTCGCACTCTCAACACTGCCTCCAGCGACGTCATCGTCGTGTGGCCTCTGTCGCCGCTCCCTCTCCCCGTGTCCAGATGCGCCACCCTCTTGCAGCCTGCCGCTGTCACGGCTGCCCTAGTCCGTACTATAGGAGAGCGAGCGGGTGACTCCTCTCGCGAGCAGCGCGCTCGGCGCAGCCGGCTACTGAAGGGTGGCCGCCGGGGCCGGGCGTGTTTGTGTCGCCCATTCACTTGCCCGTCCAGCGGGCCGGTCCGTGTTCGTGTGTCGCCCTTTCGGCTTACCCGTTCAGCAAGCGAGGCGTCCGCAAGTTAAACTCGGGCTGTTCCTTCCCGCGCGGTGCGCGTGGTGGTGGTGGTGGGGGAGCAAAGGCCGTGCGCCCAGCCCAGAGCCTGGTGCGGCGGCAGCAAGCAGCAGCAGCGAGGGTCAGGGTCATGGTTAGGGTTAGGGTAGGGTTAGGGTTAGGTACATGCACTGCAAAGCTGATGTTTAGAGCTCCGTTTAGGGCTAGATCTCTTAGGGTTAGGGTTAGGGTTAGCGTTAGGGTTAGGGTTATGTACATGCCATGCACAGCTGAGGTTTAGAGTTCCGTTTAGGATAAGGCCTTTTAGGGTTAGGGTTAGGGTGTAGGTTAGGCTTAGAGTTAGTGTTAGGGTTAGGGTTAGGGTTACGGTTAAGGTTAGGGTTACGGTTAGGTACATGCCATGCACAGCTGATGTTTAGAGTTCCGTTTAGGGTTAGGTCTCTTAGGGTCAGGGTTTGTGTTAGGGTTAGGGTTAGGCTTATGTACATGACATGCACAGCTGAGGTTTAGAGTTCCCTTTAGGGTTAGGCCTTTTAGGGTTAGGGTTAGGCTTAGGCTTAGGCTTAGGGTTATGGATAGGGTCAGGGTCAGGTTTAGGGTAGGGTTAGGGTTAGGTAGATGCTTGCACAAGCTGAGGATTAGAGTTCCGTATATGGTTAGGCCTCTTACGGTCAGGGTTAGGGTTAGGGTTAGGGTTAGGTACATGCCTGCACAGCCGAGGATTAGAGTTCCGTCTAGGGTTAGGCCTCTTAGGGTCAGGGTTAGGTTTAGGGTTAGGGTTAGGTACATGCCATGCACAGCTGAGGTTTAGAGTTCCGTTTAGGGTTAGGTCTCATAGGGTTAGGGTTAGGGATAGGGTAAGGGTTAGGGTTAGGGTCAGGGTCAGGGTTAGGGTCAGGGTTAGGGTCAGGGTCAGTGTCAGTCTTAGGGTTAGATTAGGGTTAGGGTTAGGGTTAGGGTTAGGGTTAGGTACATGCTATGCACAGCTGAGTTTAGAGTTTTTTTAGGGTTAGGTCTCTTAGGGTCAGGGTTTGTGTTAGGGTTAGGGTTAGGGTTAGGCCTTATGTACATGACATGCACAGCTGAAATTTAGAGTTCCGTTTAGGGTTAGGCCTTTTAGGGTTAGGGTTAGGGTTAGGCTTAGGTTTAGGCTTAGGGTTATGGATAGGGTCATGGTTAGGGTTAGGGTTAGGCTTAGGCTTAGGCTTATGGATAGGGTCAGGGTTAGGGTCAGGGCTAGGGTTAGGGTTAGGGTCAGGGTCTGGGTCAGGGTCATGGTTAGGGTTATGTTTAGGTACATGCCATGCACAGCTGAGGCTTAGAGTTCCGTCTAGGGTTAGGCCTCTTAGGGTCAGGATTAGGGTTAGGGTAAGGGTTAGGGTTAGGGTTAGGGTTAGGGTTAGGTACATGCCATGCACAGCTGAGGTTTAGAGCTTTGTTTAGGGTTAGATCTCTTAGGGTTCGGGCTAGGGTTAGGGTTAGGTTTAGGTTTAGGGTTAGGCTTAAGTACATGACATGCACAGCTGAGGTTATAGTTCCGTTTAGGGTTAGGCCTTTTAGGGTTACGGTTAGGCTTAGGGTTAGGGTTAGGGTTACGTTTAGGTACATGCCATGCACAGCTGAGGTTTAGAGTTCCGTTTATGGTTAGGTCTCTTAGGGTCAGGTTAGGTTTAGGATTAGGGTTAGGGTTAGGGTTACGGTTAGGGTTAGGGTTAGGGTTAGGGTTAGCTTTAGGATTAAGGTTAGGGTTAGGGTTAGGGTTAGGTACATGCCATGCACAGCTGAGGTTTAGAGTTCCGTTATAGGGTTAGGTCTCTTAGGGTCAGGGTTAGGGTTAGGGTTACGGTTAGGGTTAGGGTTAGGGTTAGGTACATGCTTGCACAGCCGAGGATTAGAGTTCCGTCTAGGGTTAGGCCTCTTAGGGTCAGGGTTAGGGTTAGGTACATGCCATGCACAGCTGAGGTTTAGAGGTTCCGTCTAGGGTTAGGCCTCTTAGGGTCAGGATTAGGGTTAGGGTTAGGGTTAGGGTCAGGGTCAGGGTCTGGGTCAGGGTCATGGTTAGGGTTATGTTTAGGTACATGCCATGCACAGCTGAGGTTTAGAGTTCCGTCTAGGGTTAGGCCTCTTAGGGTCAGGATTAGGGTTAGGGTTAGGGTTAGGATTAGGGTTAGGGTTAGGGCTAGGGTAAGGGTTAGGGTTAGGGTTAGGGTCAGAGTCAGGGTTAGGGTCAGGGTCAGTCTTAGGGTTAGGATTAGGATTAGGGTTAGGGTTAGGGTTAGGGTTAGGTACATGCCATGCACAGCTGAGGTTTAGAGCTTTGTTTAGGGTTAGATCTCTTAGGGTTCGGGCTAGGGTTAGGGTTAGGGTTAGGGTTAGCGTTAGGGTAGACTTAGGTTTAGGGTTAGGGTTACGTTTAGGTACATGCCATGCACAGCTGAGGTTTAGAGTTCCGTTTAGGGTTAGGTCTCTTAGGGTTAGGATTAGGTTTAGGGTTAGGGTTAGGGTTAGGGTTAGCTTTAGGATTAGGGTTAGGGTTAGCGTTAGGGTTAGGTACATGCCATGCACAGCTGAGGTTTAGAGTTCCGTTTAGGGTTAGGTCTCATAGGGTAGGGTTAGGGTTATGGATAGGGTTAGGGGTCAGGGTCTGGGTCAGGGTCATGGTTAGGGTTATGTTTAGGTACATGCCATGCACAGCTGAGGTTTAGAGTTCCGTCTAGGGTTAGGCCTCTTAGGGTCAGGATTAGGATTAGGGTTAGGGTAGGGGTTAGGGTTAGGGTTAGGGTAAGGGTTAGGGTTAGGGTCAGGGTTAGGGTTAGGAACAGAGTCAGGGTTAGGGTCAGGGTCAGGGTCAGTCTTAGGGTTAGGGTTAGGATTAGGGTTAGGGTTAGGGTTAGGATTAGGTACATGCTATGCACAGCTGAGGTTTAGAGTTCCGTTTAGGGTTAGGTCTCTTAGGGTCAGGGTTTGTGTTAGGGTTAGGGTTAGGGTTAGGCTTATGTACATGACATGCACAGCTGAAATTTAGAGTTCCGTTTAGGGTTAGGCCTTTTAGGGTTAGGGTTAGGGTTAGGCTTAGGTTTAGGCTTAGGGTTATGGATAGGGTCAGGGTTAGGGTTAGGGTTAGGGTTAGGCTTAGGCTTAGGCTTAGGGTTAGGGATAGGTCAGGGTTAGGGTCAGGGCTAGGGTTAGGGATAGGGTCAGGGTCTGGGTCGGGGTCATGGTTAGGGTTATGTTTAGGTACATGCCATGCACACCTAGGTTTAGAGTTCCGTCTAGCGTTAGGCCTCTTAGGGTCAGGATTAGGGTTAGGGTTAGGGTTAGGGTTAGGGTTAGGGTTAGGGTTAGGGCTAGGGTAAGGGTTAGGGTTAGGGTTAGGGTTAGGGTCAGAGTCAGGGTTAGGGTCAGGGTCAGTCTTAGGGTTAGGGTTAGGATTAGGGTTAGGGTTAGGGTTAGGGTTAGGTACATGCCATGCACAGCTGAGGTTTAGAGCTTTGTTTAGGGTTAGATCTCTTAGGGTTCGGGCTAGGGTTAGGGTTAGGGTTAGGGTTAGGGTTAGGCTTAAGTACATGACATGCAGAGCTGAGGTTTATAGTTCCGTTTAGGGTTAGGCCTTTTAGGGTTAGGGTTAGGCTTAGGGTTAGGGTTAGGGTTACGTTTAGGTACATTCCATGCACAGCTGAGGTTTAGAGTTCCGTTATAGGGTTAGGTCTCTTAGGGTCAGGGTTAGGTTTAGGATTAGGGTTAGGGTTAGGGTTAGGTTTAGGGTTAGGGTTAGGGTTACGGTTAGGGTTAGGGTTAGGGTTAGGGTTAGGGTTAGGGTTAGCTTTAGGATTAAGGTTAGGGTTAGGGTTAGGGTTAGGTACATGCCATGCACATCTGAGGTTTAGAGTTCTGTTTAGGATAAGGCCTTTTAGGGTTAGGGTTAGGGTTAGGGTTAGGGTCTAGGTTAGGCTTAGAGTTAGCGTTAGGGTTAGGGTTACGGTTAAGGTTAGGGTTACGGTTAGGTACATGCCATGCACAGCTGATGTTTAGAGTTCCGTTTAGGGTTAGGTCTCTTAGGGTCAGGGTTTGTGTTAGGGTTAGGGTTAGGGTTAGGCTTATGTACATGACATGCACAGCTGAGGTTTAGAGTTCCGTTTAGGGTTAGGCCTTTTAGGGTTAGGGTTAGGGTTAGGCTTAGGCTTAGGGTTAGGCTTAGGGTTATGGATAGGGTCAGGGTTAGGGTTAGGGTTAGGGTTAGGTTTAGGGTTAGGGTTAGGGTTAGGGTTAGGTTTAGGGTTACGTTTAGGTACATGCCATGCACAGCTGAGGTTTAGAGTTCCGTTTAGGGTTAGGTCTCTTAGGGTCAGGGTTAGGGTTAGGTTTAGGTTTAGGGTCAGGCTTAGGGTTAGGGTTAGGGTTAGGTACATGCTTGCACAGCCGAGGATTAGAGTTCCGTCTAGGGTTAGGCCTCTTAGGGTCAGGGTTAGGGTTAGGGTTAGGGTTAGGTACATGCCATGCACAGCTGAGGTTTAGAGTTCCGTCTAGGGTTAGGCCTCTTAGGGTCAGGATTAGGGTTAGGGTTAGGGTTAGGGTTAGGGTTAGGGTCAGGGTCTGGGTCAGGGTCATGGTTAGGGTTATGTTTAGGTACATGCCATGCACAGCTGAGGTTTAGAGTTCCGTCTAGGGTTAGGCCTCTTAGGGTCAGGATTAGGGTTAGGGTTAGGGTTAGGGTTAGGGTTAGGGCTAGGGTAAGGGTTAGGGTTAGGGTTAGGGTCAGAGTCAGGGTTAGGGTCAGGGTCAGTCTTAGGGTTAGGGTTAGGATTAGGGTTAGGGTTAGGGTTAGGGTTAGGTACATGCCATGCACAGCTGAGGTTTAGAGCTTTGTTTAGGGTTAGATCTCTTAGGGTTCGGGCTAGGGTTAGGGTTAGGGTTAGGGTTAGGGTTAGGGTTAGGGTTAGCGTTAGGGTAGACTTAGGTTTAGGGTTAGGGTTACGTTTAGGTACATGCCATGCACAGCTGAGGTTTAGAGTTCCGTTTAGGGTTAGGTCTCTTAGGGTTAGGATTAGGTTTAGGGTTAGGGTTAGGGTTAGGGTTAGCTTTAGGATTAGGGTTAGGGTTAGCGTTAGGGTTAGGTACATGCCATGCACAGCTGAGGTTTAGAGTTCCGTTTAGGGTTAGGTCTCATAGGGTTAGGGTTAGGGTTATGGATAGGGTTAGGGTCAGGGTCTGGGTCAGGGTCAGGGTTAGGGTTATGTTTAGGTACATGCCATGCACAGCTGAGGTTTAGAGTTCCGTCTAGGGTTAGGCCTCTTAGGGTCAGGATTAGGGTTAGGGTAGGGGTTAGGGTTAGGGTCAGGGTTAGGGTTAGGGTTAGGGTCAGAGTCAGGGTTAGGGTCAGGGTCAGGGTCAGTCTTAGGGTTAGGGTTGGGATTAGGGTTAGGGTTAGGGTTAGGATTAGGTACATGCTATGCACAGCTGAGGTTTAGAGTTCCGTTTAGGGTTAGGCCTTTTAGGGTTAGGGTCAGTCTTAGGGTTAGGGTTAGGATTAGGGTTAGGGTTAGGGTTAGGGTTAGGTACATGCCATGCACAGCTGAGGTTTAGAGCTTTGTTTAGGGTTAGATCTCTTAGGGTTCGGGCTAGGGTTAGGGTTAGGGTTAGGGTTAGGGTTAGGCTTAAGTACATGACATGCACAGCTGAGGTTTATAGTTCCGTTTAGGGTTAGGCCTTTTAGGGTTAGGGTTAGGCTTAGGGTTAGGGTTAGGGTTACGTTTAGGTACATTCCATGCACAGCTGAGGTTTAGAGTTCCGTTATAGGGTTAGGTCTCTTAGGGTCAGGGTTAGGTTTAGGATTAGGGTTAGGGTTAGGGTTAGGTTTAGGGTTAGGGTTAGGGTTACGGTTAGGGTTAGGGTTAGGGTTAGGGTTAGGGTTAGGGTTAGCTTTAGGATTAAGGTTAGGGTTAGGGTTAGGGTTAGGTACATGCCATGCACATCTGAGGTTTAGAGTTCTGTTTAGGATAAGGCCTTTTAGGGTTAGGGTTAGGGTTAGGGTTAGGGTCTAGGTTAGGCTTAGAGTTAGCGTTAGGGTTAGGGTTACGGTTAAGGTTAGGGTTACGGTTAGGTACATGCCATGCACAGCTGATGTTTAGAGTTCCGTTTAGGGTTAGGTCTCTTAGGGTCAGGGTTTGTGTTAGGGTTAGGGTTAGGGTTAGGCTTATGTACATGACATGCACAGCTGAGGTTTAGAGTTCCGTTTAGGGTTAGGCCTTTTAGGGTTAGGGTTAGGGTTAGGCTTAGGCTTAGGGTTAGGCTTAGGGTTATGGATAGGGTCAGGGTTAGGGTTAGGGTTAGGGTTAGGTTTAGGGTTAGGGTTAGGGTTAGGGTTAGGTTTAGGGTTACGTTTAGGTACATGCCATGCACAGCTGAGGTTTAGAGTTCCGTTTAGGGTTAGGTCTCTTAGGGTCAGGGTTAGGGTTAGGTTTAGGTTTAGGGTCAGGCTTAGGGTTAGGGTTAGGGTTAGGTACATGCTTGCACAGCCGAGGATTAGAGTTCCGTCTAGGGTTAGGCCTCTTAGGGTCAGGGTTAGGGTTAGGGTTAGGGTTAGGTACATGCCATGCACAGCTGAGGTTTAGAGTTCCGTCTAGGGTTAGGCCTCTTAGGGTCAGGATTAGGGTTAGGGTTAGGGTTAGGGTTAGGGTTAGGGTCAGGGTCTGGGTCAGGGTCATGGTTAGGGTTATGTTTAGGTACATGCCATGCACAGCTGAGGTTTAGAGTTCCGTCTAGGGTTAGGCCTCTTAGGGTCAGGATTAGGGTTAGGGTTAGGGTTAGGGTTAGGGTTAGGGCTAGGGTAAGGGTTAGGGTTAGGGTTAGGGTCAGAGTCAGGGTTAGGGTCAGGGTCAGTCTTAGGGTTAGGGTTAGGATTAGGGTTAGGGTTAGGGTTAGGGTTAGGTACATGCCATGCACAGCTGAGGTTTAGAGCTTTGTTTAGGGTTAGATCTCTTAGGGTTCGGGCTAGGGTTAGGGTTAGGGTTAGGGTTAGGGTTAGGGTTAGGGTTAGCGTTAGGGTAGACTTAGGTTTAGGGTTAGGGTTACGTTTAGGTACATGCCATGCACAGCTGAGGTTTAGAGTTCCGTTTAGGGTTAGGTCTCTTAGGGTTAGGATTAGGTTTAGGGTTAGGGTTAGGGTTAGGGTTAGCTTTAGGATTAGGGTTAGGGTTAGCGTTAGGGTTAGGTACATGCCATGCACAGCTGAGGTTTAGAGTTCCGTTTAGGGTTAGGTCTCATAGGGTTAGGGTTAGGGTTATGGATAGGGTTAGGGTCAGGGTCTGGGTCAGGGTCAGGGTTAGGGTTATGTTTAGGTACATGCCATGCACAGCTGAGGTTTAGAGTTCCGTCTAGGGTTAGGCCTCTTAGGGTCAGGATTAGGGTTAGGGTAGGGGTTAGGGTTAGGGTCAGGGTTAGGGTTAGGGTTAGGGTCAGAGTCAGGGTTAGGGTCAGGGTCAGGGTCAGTCTTAGGGTTAGGGTTGGGATTAGGGTTAGGGTTAGGGTTAGGATTAGGTACATGCTATGCACAGCTGAGGTTTAGAGTTCCGTTTAGGGTTAGGTCTCTTAGGGTCAGGGTTTGTGTTAGGGTTAGGGTTAGGGTTAGGCTTATGTACATGACATGCACAGCTGAAATTTAGAGTTCCGTTTAGGGTTAGGTCTCTTAGGGTTAGGGTTAGGGTTAGGGTTAGGATTAGGGTTAGGGTTAGGGTTAGGATTAGGTACATGCTATGTACAGCTGAGGTTTAGAGTTCCGTTTAGGGTTAGGTCTCTTAGGGTCAGGGTTTGTGTTAGGGTTAGGGTTAGGGTTAGGCTTATGTACATGACATGCACAGCTGAAATTTAGAGTTCCGTTTAGGGTTAGGCCTTTTAGGGTTAGGGTTAGGGTTAGGCTTAGGTTTAGGCTTAGGGTTATGGATAGGGTCAGGGTTAGGGTTAGGGTTAGGGTTAGGCTTAGGCTTAGGCTTAGGGTTAGGGATAGGTCAGGGTTAGGGTCAGGGCTAGGGTTAGGGATAGGGTCAGGGTCTGGGTCGGGGTCATGGTTAGGGTTATGTTTAGGTACATGCCATGCACACCTAGGTTTAGAGTTCCGTCTAGCGTTAGGCCTCTTAGGGTCAGGATTAGGGTAAGGGTTAGGGTTAGGGTTAGGGTTAGGGTTAGGGTTAGGGCTAGGGTAAGGGTTAGGGTTAGGGTTAGGGTTAGGGTTAGGGTTAGGGTCAGAGTCAGGGTTAGGGTCAGGGTCAGTCTTAGGGTTAGGGTTAGGATTAGGGTTAGGGTTAGGGTTAGGGTTAGGTACATGCCATGCACAGCTGAGGTTTAGAGCTTTGTTTAGGGTTAGATCTCTTAGGGTTCGGGCTAGGGTTAGGGTTAGGGTTAGGGTTAGGGTTAGGGTTAGGGTTAGCGTTAGGGTAGACTTAGGTTTAGGGTTAGGGTTACGTTTAGGTACATGCCATGCACAGCTGAGGTTTAGAGTTCCGTTTAGGGTTAGGTCTCTTAGGGTTAGGGTTAGGTTTAGGGTTAGGGTTAGGGTTAGGGTTAGCTTTAGGATTAGGGTTAGGGTTAGGGTTAGCGTTAGGGTTAGGTACATGCCATGCACAGCTGAGGTTTAGAGCTCCGTTTAGGGTTAGATCTCTTAGGGTTCGGGCTAGGGTTAGGGTTAGGGTTAGGGTTAGGGTTAGGGTTAGGGTTAGGCTTAAGTACATGACATGCAGAGCTGAGGTTTATAGTTCCGTTTAGGGTTAGGCCTTTTAGGGTTAGGGTTAGGCTTAGGGTTAGGGTTAGTGTTACGTTTAGGTACATGCCATGCACAGCTGAGGTTTAGAGTTCCGTTATAGGGTTAGGTCTCTTAGGGTCAGGGTTAGGTTTAGGATTAGGGTTAGGGTTAGGGTTAGGTTTAGGGTTAGGGTTAGGGTGAGGGTTAGGGTTACGGTTAGGGTTAGGGTTAGGGTTAGGGTTAGGGTTAGGGTTAGCTTTAGGATTAAGGTTAGGGTTAAGGGTAGGGTTAGGTACATGCCATGCACATCTGAGGTTTAGAGTTCCGTTTAGGATAAGGCCTTTTAGGGTTAGGGTTAGGGTTAGGGTTAGGGTTAGGGTCTAGGCCAGGCTTAGAGTTAGCGTTAGGGTTAGGGTTAGGGTTACGGTTAAGGTTAGGGTTACGGTTAGGTACATGCCATGCACAGCTGATGTTTAGAGTTCCGTTTAGGGTTAGGTCTCTTAGGGTCAGGGTTTGTGTTAGGGTTAGGGTTAGGGTTAGGCTTATGTACATGACATGCACAGCTGAGGTTTAGAGTTCCGTTTAGGGTTAGGCCTTTTAGGGTTAGGGTTAGGGTTAGGCTTAGGCTTAGGGTTAGGCTTAGGGTTATGGATAGGGTCAGGGTTAGGG
>NW_026599619.1:1217500-1220000 GCF_023634155.1 Falco peregrinus | reverse complement strand
ATTAGGGTTAGGGTTAGGGTTAGGTTTAGGGTTAGGGTTAGGGTTAGGGTTAGGGTTATGTTTAGGTACATGCCATGCACAGCTGAGGTTTAGAGTTCCGTCTAGGGTTAGGCCTCTTAGGGTCAGGATTAGGGTTAGGGTAGGGGTTAGGGTTAGGGTTAGGGTTAGGGTTAGGGTTAGGGTTAGGGTAAGGGTTAGGGTTAGGGTCAGGGTTAGGGTTAGTGTTAGGGTTAGGGTCAGAGTCAGGGTTAGGGTCAGGGTCAGTCTTAGGGTTAGGGTTAGGATTAGGGTTAGGGTTAGGGTTAGGGTTAGGTACATGCTATGCACAGCTGAGGTTTAGAGTTCCGTTTAGGGTTAGGTCTCTTAGGGTCAGGGTTTGTGTTAGGGTTAGGGTTAGGGTTAGGGTTAGGTACATGCCATGCACAGCTGAGGTTTAGAGCTTTGTTTAGGTTTAGATCTCTTAGGGTTCGGGCTAGGGTTAGGGTTATGGTTAGGGTTAGGGTTAGGGTTAGGGTTAGGCTTAAGTACATGACATGCAGAGCTGAGGTTTATAGTTCCGTTTAGGGTTAGGCCTTTTAGGGTTAGGGTTAGGCTTAGGGTTAGGGTTAGGGTTACGTTTAGGTACATGCCATGCACAGCTGAGGTTTAGAGTTCCGTTATAGGGTTAGGTCTCTTAGGGTCAGGGTTAGGTTTAGGATTAGGGTTAGGGTTAGGGTTAGGTTTAGGGTTAGGGTTAGGGTTAGGGTTAGGGTTACGGTTAGGGTTAGGTTTAGGGTCAGGCTTAGGGTTAGGGTTAGGGTTAGGTACATGCTTGCACAGCCAAGGATTAGAGTTCCGTCTAGGGTTAGGCCTCTTAGGGTCAGGGTTAGGGTTAGGGTTAGGGTTAGGTACATGCCATGCACAGCTGAGGTTTAGAGTTCCGTTTAGGGTTAGGTCTCATAGGGTTAGGGTTAGGGTTAGGTTTAGGGTTAGGGTTAGGCTTATGTACATGACATGCACAGCTGAAATTTAGAGTTCCGTTTAGGGTTAGGCCTTTTAGGGTTAGGGTTAGGGTTAGGCTTAGGTTTAGGCTTAGGGTTATGGATAGGGTCATGGTTAGGGTTAGGGTTAGGGTTAGGCTTAGGCTTAGGCTTATGGATAGGGTCAGGGTTAGGGTCAGGGCTAGGGTTAGGGTTAGGGTCAGGGTCTGGGTCAGGGTCATGGTTAGGGTTATGTTTAGGTACATGCCATGCACAGCTGAGGCTTAGAGTTCCGTCTAGGGTTAGGCCTCTTAGGGTCAGGATTAGGGTTAGGGTTAGGGTTAGGGTTAGGGCTAGGGTAAGGGTTAGGGTTAGGGTTAGGGTTAGGGTCAGAGTCAGGGTTAGGGTCAGGGTCAGTCTTAGGGTTAGGGTTAGGATTAGGGTTAGGGTTAGGGTTAGGGTTAGGTACATGCCATGCACAGCTGAGGTTTAGAGCTTTGTTTAGGGTTAGATCTCTTAGGGTTCGGGCTAGGGTTAGGGTTAGGGTTAGGGTTAGGGTTAGGGTTAGGCTTAAGTACATGACATGCACAGCTGAGGTTTATAGTTCCGTTTAGGGTTAGGCCTTTTAGGGTTAGGGCTAGGGTTAGGGTTAGGGTTAGGGTTACGTTTAGGTACATGCCATGCACAGCTGAGGTTTAGAGTTCCGTTTATGGTTAGGTCTCTTAGGGTCAGGGTTAGGTTTAGGATTAGGGTTAGGGTTAGGGTTACGGTTAGGGTTAGGGTTAGGGTTAGGGTTAGCTTTAGGATTAAGGTTAGGGTTAGGGTTAGGGTTAGGGTTAGGTACATGCCATGCACAGCTGAGGTTTAGAGTTCCGTTTAGGATAAGGCCTTTTAGGGTTAGGGTTAGGGTTAGGGTCTAGGCTAGGCTTAGAGTTAGCATTAGGGTTAGGGTTAGGGTTACGGTTAAGGTTAGGGTTACGGTTAGGTACATGCCATGCACAGCTGATGTTTAGAGTTCCGTTTAGGGTTAGGTCTCTTAGGGTCAAGGTTTGTGTTAGGGTTAGGGTTAGGCTTAGGCTTAGGCTTAGGGTTATGGATAGGGTCAGGGTTAGGGTTAGGGTTAGGGTTAGGGTTAGGGTTAGGGTTAGGGTTAGGGTTAGGGTTAGGTTTAGGGTTACGTTTAGGTACATGCCATGCACAGCTGAGGTTTAGAGTTCCGTTTAGGGTTAGGTCTCTTAGGGTCAGGGTTAGGGTTAGGTTTAGGTTTAGGGTTAGGTTTAGGGTTAGGGTTATGGTTAGGGTTAGGGTTAGGGTTAGGGTTAGGGTTAGGGTTAGGGCTAGGTACATGCTTGCACAGGTGAGGATTAGAGTTCCGTCTAGGGTTAGGCCTCTTAGGGTCAGGGTTAGGGTTAGGGTTAGGGTTAGGGTTAGGTACATGCCATGTACAGCTGAGGTTTAGAGCTCCGTTTAGGGTTAGATCTCTTAGGGTTCAGGCTAGGGTTAGGGTTAGGTTTAGGGTTAGGTTTAGTGTTAGGCTTAAA
>NW_026599619.1:1207500-1215000 GCF_023634155.1 Falco peregrinus | reverse complement strand
GGTTAGGGTTAGGGTTAGGTACATGCCATGCACAGCTGAGGTTTAGAGTTCCGTTTAGGGTTAGGTCTCATAGGGTTAGGGTTAGGGTTAGGGATAGGGTTAGGGTCAGGGTCTGGGTCAGGGTCATGGTTAGGGTTATGTTTAGGTACATGCCATGCACAGCTGAGGTTTAGAGTTCCGTCTAGGGTTAGGCCTCTTAGGGTCAGGATTAGGGTTAGGGTTAGGGTAAGGGTTAGGGTTAGTGTCAGGGTTAGGGTTAGGGTCAGGGTTAGGGTCAGGGTCAGGGTCAGTCTTAGGGTTAGGGTTGGGATTAGGGTTAGGGTTAGGGTTAGGGTTAGGTACATGCTATGCACAGCTGAGGTTTAGAGTTTTGTTTAGGGTTAGGTCTCTTAGGGTCAGGGTTTGTGTTAGGGTTAAGGTTAGGGTTAGGCTTATGTACATGACATGCACAGCTGAGATTTAGAGTTCCGTTTAGGGTTAGGCCTTTTAGGGTTAGGGTTAGGCTTAGGGTTAGGGTTAGGGTTACGTTTAGGTACATGCCATGCACAGCTGAGGTTTAGAGTTCCGTTATAGGGTTAGGTCTCTTAGGGTCAGGGTTAGGTTTAGGATTAGGGTTAGGGTTAGGGTTAGGTTTAGGGTTAGGGTTAGGGTTAGGGTTAGGGTTACGGTTAGGGTTAGGTTTAGGGTCAGGCTTAGGGTTAGGGTTAGGGTTAGGTACATGCTTGCACAGCCAAGGATTAGAGTTCCGTCTAGGGTTAGGCCTCTTAGGGTCAGGGTTAGGGTTAGGGTTAGGGTTAGGTACATGCCATGCACAGCTGAGGTTTAGAGTTCCGTTTAGGGTTAGGTCTCATAGGGTTAGGGTTAGGGTTAGGGATAGGGTTAGGGTTAGGCTTATGTACATGACATGCACAGCTGAAATTTAGAGTTCCGTTTAGGGTTAGGCCTTTTAGGGTTAGGGTTAGGGTTAGGCTTAGGTTTAGGCTTAGGGTTATGGATAGGGTCATGGTTAGGGTTAGGGTTAGGGTTAGGCTTAGGCTTAGGCTTAGGCTTATGGATAGGGTCAGGGTTAGGGTCAGGGCTAGGGTTAGGGTTAGGGTCAGGGTCTGGGTCAGGGTCATGGTTAGGGTTATGTTTAGGTACATGCCATGCACAGCTGAGGCTTAGAGTTCCGTCTAGGGTTAGGCCTCTTAGGGTCAGGATTAGGGTTAGGGTTAGGGTTAGGGTTAGGGCTAGGGTAAGGGTTAGGGTTAGGGTTAGGGTTAGGGTCAGAGTCAGGGTTAGGGTCAGGGTCAGTCTTAGGGTTAGGGTTAGGATTAGGGTTAGGGTTAGGGTTAGGGTTAGGTACATGCCATGCACAGCTGAGGTTTAGAGCTTTGTTTAGGGTTAGATCTCTTAGGGTTCGGGCTAGGGTTAGGGTTAGGGTTAGGGTTAGGGTTAGGGTTAGGCTTAAGTACATGACATGCACAGCTGAGGTTTAGAGTTCCGTTTAGGGTTAGGCCTTTTAGGGTTAGGGCTAGGGTTAGGGTTAGGGTTAGGGTTACGTTTAGGTACATGCCATGCACAGCTGAGGTTTAGAGTTCCGTTTATGGTTAGGTCTCTTAGGGTCAGGGTTAGGTTTAGGATTAGGGTTAGGGTTAGGGTTACGGTTAGGGTTAGGGTTAGGGTTAGGGTTAGCTTTAGGATTAAGGTTAGGGTTAGGGTTAGGGTTAGGGTTAGGTACATGCCATGCACAGCTGAGGTTTAGAGTTCCGTTTAGGATAAGGCCTTTTAGGGTTAGGGTTAGGGTTAGGGTTAGGGTTAGGGTCTAGGCTAGGCTTAGAGTTAGCATTAGGGTTAGGGTTAGGGTTACGGTTAAGGTTAGGGTTACGGTTAGGTACATGCCATGCACAGCTGATGTTTAGAGTTCCGTTTAGGGTTAGGTCTCTTAGGGTCAAGGTTTGTGTTAGGGTTAGGGTTAGGCTTAGGCTTAGGCTTAGGGTTATGGATAGGGTCAGGGTTAGGGTTAGGGTTAGGGTTAGGGTTAGGGTTAGGGTTAGGGTTAGGGTTAGGGTTAGGTTTAGGGTTACGTTTAGGTACATGCCATGCACAGCTGAGGTTTAGAGTTCCGTTTAGGGTTAGGTCTCTTAGGGTCAGGGTTAGGGTTAGGTTTAGGTTTAGGGTTAGGGTTAGGGTTAGGGTTATGGTTAGGGTTAGGGTTAGGGTTAGGGTTAGGGTTAGGGTTAGGGCTAGGTACATGCTTGCACAGGTGAGGATTAGAGTTCCGTCTAGGGTTAGGCCTCTTAGGGTCAGGGTTAGGGTTAGGGTTAGGGTTAGGGTTAGGTACATGCCATGTACAGCTGAGGTTTAGAGCTCCGTTTAGGGTTAGATCTCTTAGGGTTCAGGCTAGGGTTAGGGTTAGGTTTAGGGTTAGGTTTAGTGTTAGGCTTAAATACATGACATGCACAGCTGAGGTTTAGAGTTCCGTTTAGGGTTAGGTCTCATAGGGTTAGGGTTAGGGTTAGGGATAGGGTTAGGGTCAGGGTCTGGGTCAGGGTCATGGTTAGGGTTATGTTTAGGTACATGCCATGCACAGCTGAGGTTTAGAGTTCCGTCTAGGGTTAGGCCTCTTAGGGTCAGGATTAGGGTTAGGGTTAGGGTAAGGGTTAGGGTTAGTGTCAGGGTTAGGGTTAGGGTCAGGGTTAGGGTCAGGGTCAGGGTCAGTCTTAGGGTTAGGGTTGGGATTAGGGTTAGGGTTAGGGTTAGGGTTAGGTACATGCTATGCACAGCTGAGGTTTAGAGTTTTGTTTAGGGTTAGGTCTCTTAGGGTCAGGGTTTGTGTTAGGGTTAAGGTTAGGGTTAGGCTTATGTACATGACATGCACAGCTGAGATTTAGAGTTCCGTTTAGGGTTAGGCCTTTTAGGGTTAGGGTTAGGCTTAGGGTTAGGGTTAGGGTTACGTTTAGGTACATGCCATGCACAGCTGAGGTTTAGAGTTCCGTTATAGGGTTAGGTCTCTTAGGGTCAGGGTTAGGTTTAGGATTAGGGTTAGGGTTAGGGTTAGGTTTAGGGTTAGGGTTAGGGTTAGGGTTAGGGTTACGGTTAGGGTTAGGTTTAGGGTCAGGCTTAGGGTTAGGGTTAGGGTTAGGTACATGCTTGCACAGCCAAGGATTAGAGTTCCGTCTAGGGTTAGGCCTCTTAGGGTCAGGGTTAGGGTTAGGGTTAGGGTTAGGTACATGCCATGCACAGCTGAGGTTTAGAGTTCCGTTTAGGGTTAGGTCTCATAGGGTTAGGGTTAGGGTTAGGGATAGGGTTAGGGTTAGGCTTATGTACATGACATGCACAGCTGAAATTTAGAGTTCCGTTTAGGGTTAGGCCTTTTAGGGTTAGGGTTAGGGTTAGGCTTAGGTTTAGGCTTAGGGTTATGGATAGGGTCATGGTTAGGGTTAGGGTTAGGGTTAGGCTTAGGCTTAGGCTTAGGCTTATGGATAGGGTCAGGGTTAGGGTCAGGGCTAGGGTTAGGGTTAGGGTCAGGGTCTGGGTCAGGGTCATGGTTAGGGTTATGTTTAGGTACATGCCATGCACAGCTGAGGCTTAGAGTTCCGTCTAGGGTTAGGCCTCTTAGGGTCAGGATTAGGGTTAGGGTTAGGGTTAGGGTTAGGGCTAGGGTAAGGGTTAGGGTTAGGGTTAGGGTTAGGGTCAGAGTCAGGGTTAGGGTCAGGGTCAGTCTTAGGGTTAGGGTTAGGATTAGGGTTAGGGTTAGGGTTAGGGTTAGGTACATGCCATGCACAGCTGAGGTTTAGAGCTTTGTTTAGGGTTAGATCTCTTAGGGTTCGGGCTAGGGTTAGGGTTAGGGTTAGGGTTAGGGTTAGGGTTAGGCTTAAGTACATGACATGCACAGCTGAGGTTTAGAGTTCCGTTTAGGGTTAGGCCTTTTAGGGTTAGGGCTAGGGTTAGGGTTAGGGTTAGGGTTACGTTTAGGTACATGCCATGCACAGCTGAGGTTTAGAGTTCCGTTTATGGTTAGGTCTCTTAGGGTCAGGGTTAGGTTTAGGATTAGGGTTAGGGTTAGGGTTACGGTTAGGGTTAGGGTTAGGGTTAGGGTTAGCTTTAGGATTAAGGTTAGGGTTAGGGTTAGGGTTAGGGTTAGGTACATGCCATGCACAGCTGAGGTTTAGAGTTCCGTTTAGGATAAGGCCTTTTAGGGTTAGGGTTAGGGTTAGGGTTAGGGTTAGGGTCTAGGCTAGGCTTAGAGTTAGCATTAGGGTTAGGGTTAGGGTTACGGTTAAGGTTAGGGTTACGGTTAGGTACATGCCATGCACAGCTGATGTTTAGAGTTCCGTTTAGGGTTAGGTCTCTTAGGGTCAAGGTTTGTGTTAGGGTTAGGGTTAGGCTTAGGCTTAGGCTTAGGGTTATGGATAGGGTCAGGGTTAGGGTTAGGGTTAGGGTTAGGGTTAGGGTTAGGGTTAGGGTTAGGGTTAGGGTTAGGTTTAGGGTTACGTTTAGGTACATGCCATGCACAGCTGAGGTTTAGAGTTCCGTTTAGGGTTAGGTCTCTTAGGGTCAGGGTTAGGGTTAGGTTTAGGTTTAGGGTTAGGTTTAGGGTTAGGGTTATGGTTAGGGTTAGGGTTAGGGTTAGGGTTAGGGTTAGGGTTAGGGCTAGGTACATGCTTGCACAGGTGAGGATTAGAGTTCCGTCTAGGGTTAGGCCTCTTAGGGTCAGGGTTAGGGTTAGGGTTAGGGTTAGGGTTAGGTACATGCCATGTACAGCTGAGGTTTAGAGCTCCGTTTAGGGTTAGATCTCTTAGGGTTCAGGCTAGGGTTAGGGTTAGGTTTAGGGTTAGGTTTAGTGTTAGGCTTAAATACATGACATGCACAGCTGAGGTTTATAGTTCCGTTTATGGTTAGGCCTTTTAGGGTTAGGGTTAGGGTTAGGGTTAGGGATAGGGTTAGGGTTAGGGTTAGGGTTACGTTTAGGTACATGCCATGCACAGCTGAGGTTTAGAGTTCCGTGTAGGGTTAGGTCTCTTAGGGTCAGCGTTAGGTTTAGGATTAGGGTTAAGGTTAGGCTTAGGGTTAGGGTTAGGGTTAGGGCTAGGGTAAGGGTTAGGGTTAGGGTTAGGGTTAGGGTTAGGCTTAGGGTTAGGGTTAGGGTTAGGGCTAGGGTAAGGGTTAGGGTTAGGGTTAGGGATAGGGTTAGGGTTAGGGTTAGGGTTACGTTTAGGTACATGCCATGCACAGCTGAGGTTTAGAGTTCCGTCTAGGGTTAGGCCTCTTAGGGTCAGGATTAGGGTTAGGGTTAGGGTTAGGGTTACGGTTAGGGTTAGGGTTAGGGTTAGGGTTAGGGCTAGGGTAAGGGTTAGGGTTAGGGTTAGGGTTAGGGTTAGGGTCAGAGTCAGGGTTAGGGTCAGGGTCAGTCTTAGGGTTAGGGTTAGGATTAGGGTTAGGGTTAGGGTTAGGGTTAGGTACATGCCATGCACAGCTGAGGTTTAGAGCTTTGTTTAGGGTTAGATCTCTTAGGGTTCGGGCTAGGGTTAGGGTTAGGGTTAGGGTTAGGGTTAGGGTTAGGGTTAGCGTTAGGGTAGACTTAGGTTTAGGGTTAGGGTTACGTTTAGGTACATGCCATGCACAGCTGAGGTTTAGAGTTCCGTTTAGGGTTAGGTCTCTTAGGGTTAGGGTTAGGTTTAGGGTTAGGGTTAGGGTTAGGGTTAGCTTTAGGATTAGGGTTAGGGTTAGCGTTAGCGTTAGGGTTAGGTACATGCCATGCACAGCTGAGGTTTAGAGTTCCGTTTAGGGTTAGGTCTCATAGGGTTAGGGTTAGGGTTATGGATAGGGTTAGGGTCAGGGTCTGGGTCAGGGTCATGGTTAGGGTTATGTTTAGGTACATGCCATGCACAGCTGAGGTTTAGAGTTCCGTCTAGGGTTAGGCCTCTTAGGGTCAGGATTAGGGTTAGGGTAGGGGTTAGGGTTAGGGTTAGGGTTAGGGTTAGGGTTAGGGTAAGGGTTAGGGTTAGGGTCAGGGTTAGGGTTAGGGTTAGGGTTAGGGTCAGAGTCAGGGTTAGGGTAAGGGTCAGTCTTAGGGTTAGGGTTAGGATTAGGGTATAGGGTTAGGGTTAGGGTTAGGTACATGACATGCACAGCTGAGGTTTAGAGTTCCGTTTAGGGTTAGGTCTCTTAGGGTTAGGGTTAGGGTTAGGGTTATGTTTAGGTACATGCCATGCACAGCTGAGGTTTAGAGTTCCGTCTAGGGTTAGGCCTCTTAGGGTCAGGATTAGGGTTAGGGTTAGGGTAAGGGTTAGGGTTAGGGTCAGGGTTAGGGTTAGGGTCAGGGTTAGGGTCAGGGTCAGGGTCAGTCTTAGGGTTAGGGTTAGGATTAGGGTTAGGGTTAGGGTTAGGGTTAGGTACATGCTATGCACAGCTGAGGTTTAGAGTTTTGTTTAGGGTTAGGTCTCTTAGGGTCAGGGTTTGTGTTAGGGTTAGGGTTAGGGTTAGGGTTACGGTTAGGGTTAGGGTTAGGGTTAGGGTTAGGGTTAGGGTTAGGTACATGCCATGCACAGCTGAGGTTTAGAGTTCTGTTTAGGATAAGGCCTTTTAGGGTTAGGGTTAGGGTTAGGGTTAGGGTTAGGGTCTAGGCTAGGCTTAGAGTTAGCGTTAGGTTTAGGGTTAGGGTTACGGTTAAGGTTTGGGTTACGGTTAGGTACATGCCATGCACAGCTGATGTTTAGAGTTCCGTTTAGGGTTAGGTCTCTTAGGGTCAGGGTTTGTGTTAGGGTTAGGGTTAGGGTTAGGCTTATGTACATGACATGCACAGCTGAGGTTTAGAGTTCCGTTTAGGGTTAGGCCTTTTAGGGTTAGGGTTAGGTTTAGGATTAGGGTTAGGGTTAGGGTTAGGTTTAGGGTTAGGGTTAGGGTTAGGGTTAGGGTTACGGTTAGGGTTAGGTTTAGGGTCAGGCTTAGGGTTAGGGTTAGGGTTAGGTACATGCTTGCACAGCCAAGGATTAGAGTTCCGTCTAGGGTTAGGCCTCTTAGGGTCAGGGTTAGGGTTAGGGTTAGGGTTAGGTACATGCCATGCACAGCTGAGGTTTAGAGTTCCGTTTAGGGTTAGGTCTCATAGGGTTAGGGTTAGGGTTAGGGATAGGGTTAGGGTTAGGCTTATGTACATGACATGCACAGCTGAAATTTAGAGTTCCGTTTAGGGTTAGGCCTTTTAGGGTTAGGGTTAGGGTTAGGCTTAGGTTTAGGCTTAGGGTTATGGATAGGGTCATGGTTAGGGTTAGGGTTAGGCTTAGGCTTAGGCTTAGGCTTAGGCTTATGGATAGGGTCAGGGTTAGGGTCAGGGCTAGGGTTAGGGTTAGGGTCAGGGTCTGGGTCAGGGTCATGGTTAGGGTTATGTTTAGGTACATGCCATGCACAGCTGAGGCTTAGAGTTCCGTCTAGGGTTAGGCCTCTTAGGGTCAGGATTAGGGTTAGGGTTAGGGTTAGGGTTAGGGCTAGGGTAAGGGTTAGGGTTAGGGTTAGGGTTAG
>NW_026599619.1:1195000-1200000 GCF_023634155.1 Falco peregrinus | reverse complement strand
TTTAGAGTTCCGTTTAGGGTTAGGTCTCTTAGGGTCAGGGTTTGTGTTAGGGTTAGGGTTAGGGTTAGGCTTATGTACATGACATGCACAGCTGAGGTTTAGAGTTCCGTTTAGGGTTAGGCCTTTTAGGGTTAGGGTTAGGGTTAGGCTTAGGCTTAGGGTTAGGCTTAGGGTTATGGATAGGGTCAAGGTTAGGGTTAGGGTTAGGGTTAGGGTTAGGGTTAGGGTTAGGGTTAGGTTTAGGGTTAGGGTTAGGTTTAGGGTTACGTTTAGGTACATGCCATGCACAGCTGAGGTTTAGAGTTCCGTTTAGGGTTAGGTCTCTTAGGGTCAGGGTTAGGGTTAGGTTTAGGTTTAGGGTTAGGTTTAGGGTTAGGGTTATGGTTAGGGTTAGGGTTAGGGTTAGGGTTAGGGTTAGGTACATGCCATGTACAGCTGAGGTTTAGAGCTCCGTTTAGGGTTAGATCTCTTAGGGTTCGGGCTAGGGTTAGGGTTAGGTTTAGGGTTAGGGTTAGGGTTAGGGTTAGGCTTAAGTACATGACATACAGAGCTGAGGTTTATAGTTCCGTTTAGGGTTAGGCCTTTTAGGGTTAGGGTTAGGCTTAGGGTTAGGGTTAGGGTTACGTTTAGGTACATGCCATGCACAGCTGAGGTTTAGAGTTCCGTTATAGGGTTAGGTCTCTTAGGGTCAGGGTTAGGTTTAGGATTAGGGTTAGGGTTAGGGTTAGGTTTAGGGTTAGGGTTAGGGTTAGGGTTAGGGTTAGGGTTAGGTACATGCCATGCACAGCTGAGGTTTAGAGTTCTGTTTAGGGTTAGGTCTCATAGGGTTAGGGTTAGGGTTATGGATAGGGTTAGGGTCAGGGTCTGGGTCAGGGTCATGGTTAGGGTTATGTTTAGGTACATGCCATGCACAGCTGAGGTTTAGAGTTCCGTCTAGGGTTAGGCCTCTTAGGGTCAGGATTAGGGTTAGGGTAGGGGTTAGGCTTAGGGTTAGGGTTAGGGTTAGGGTTAGGGTAAGGGTTAGGGTTAGGGTCAGGGTTAGGGTTAGGGTTAGGGTTAGGGTCAGAGTCAGGGTTAGGGTCAGGGTCAGTCTTAGGGTTAGGGTTAGGATTAGGGTTAGGGTTAGGGTTAGGGTTAGGTACATGCTATGCACAGCTGAGGTTTAGAGTTCCGTTTAGGGTTAGGTCTCTTAGGGTCAGGGTTTGTGTTAGGGTTAGGGTTAGGGTTAGGCTTATGTACATGACATGCACAGCTGAAATTTAGAGTTCCGTTTAGGGTTAGGACTTTTAGGGTTAGGGTTAGGGTTAGGCTTAGGTTTAGGCTTAGGGTTATGGATAGGGTCAGGGTTAGGGTTAGGGTTAGGGTTAGGCTTAGGCTTAGGCTTAGGCTTAGGGATAGGGTCAGGGTTAGGGTCAGGGTTAGGGTTAGGGATAGGGTCAGGGTCTGGGTCGGGGTCATGGTTAGGGTTATGTTTAGGTACATGCCATGCACACCTAGGTTTAGAGTTCCGTCTAGGGTTAGGCCTCTTAGGGTCAGGATTAGGGTTAGGGTTAGGGTTATGGTTAGGGTTAGGGTTAGGGTTAGGGTTAGGGCTAGGGTAAGGGTTAGGGTTAGGGTTAGGGTTAGGGTTAGGGTTAGGGTTAGGGTTAGGGTTAGGGTTAGGGTCAGAGTCAGGGTTAGGGTCAGGGTCAGTCTTAGGGTTAGGGTTAGGATTAGGGTTAGGGTTAGGGTTAGGGTTAGGTACATGCCATGCACAGCTGAGGTTTAGAGCTTTGTTTAGGGTTAGATCTCTTAGGGTTCGGGCTAGGGTTAGGGTTAGGGTTAGGGTTAGGGTTAGGGTTAGGGTTAGGCTTAAGTACATGACATGCAGAGCTGAGGTTTATAGTTCCGTTTAGGGTTAGGCCTTTTAGGGTTAGGGTTAGGCTTAGGGTTAGGGTTAGGGTTAGGCTTAGGGTTAGGGTTAGGGTTACGGTTAGGGTTAGGGTTAGGGTTAGGGTTAGGGTTAGGGTTAGCTTTAGGATTAAGGTTAGGGTTAGGGGTAGGGTTAGGTACATGCCATGCACATCTGAGGTTTAGAGTTCCGTTTAGGATAAGGCCTTTTAGGGTTAGGGTTAGGGTTAGGGTTAGGGTTAGGGTCTAGGCCAGGCTTAGAGTTAGCGTTAGGGTTAGGGTTAGGGTTACGGTTAAGGTTAGGGTTACGGTTAGGTACATGCCATGCACAGCTGATGTTTAGAGTTCCGTTTAGGGTTAGGTCTCTTAGGGTCAGGGTTTGTGTTAGGGTTAGGGTTAGGGTTAGGCTTATGTACATGACATGCACAGCTGAGGTTTAGAGTTCCGTTTAGGGTTAGGCCTTTTAGGGTTAGGGTTAGGGTTAGGCTTAGGCTTAGGGTTAGGCTTAGGGTTATGGATAGGGTCAGGGTTAGGGTTAGGGTTAGGGTTAGGGTTAGGGTTAGGGTTAGGGTTAGGTTTAGGGTTAGGGTTAGGTTTAGGGTTACGTTTAGGTACATGCCATGCACAGCTGAGGTTTAGAGTTCCGTCTAGGGTTAGGTCTCTTAGGGTCAGGGTTAGGGTTAGGTTTAGGTTTAGGGTTAGGTTTAGGGTTAGGGTTATGGTTAGGGTTAGGGTTAGGGTTAGGGTTAGGGTTAGGGTTAGGTACATGCCATGTACAGCTGAGGTTTAGAGCTCCGTTTAGGGTTAGATCTCTTAGTGTTCGGGCTAGGGTTAGGGTTAGGTTTAGGGTTAGGGTTAGGGTTAGGGTTAGGCTTAAGTACATGACATGCAGAGCTGAGGTTTATAGTTCCGTTTAGGGTTAGGCCTTTTAGGGTTAGGGTTAGGCTTAGGGTTAGGGTTAGGGTTACGTTTAGGTACATGCCATGCACAGCTGAGGTTTAGAGTTCCGTTATAGGGTTAGGTCTCTTAGGGTCAGGGTTAGGTTTAGGATTAGGGTTAGGGTTAGGGTTAGGTTTAGGTTTAGGGTCAGGGTTATGGTTAGGGTTAGGGTTAGGTACATGCCATGCACAGCTGAGGTTTAGAGTTCCGTCTAGGGTTAGGCCTCTTAGGGTCAGGATTAGGGTTAGGGTAGGGGTTAGGGTTAGGGTTAGGGTTAGGGTTAGGGTTAGGGTAAGGGTTAGGGTTAGGGTCAGGGTTAGGGTTAGGGTTAGGGTTAGGGTCAGAGTCAGGGTTAGGGTCAGGGTCAGTCTTAGGGTTAGGGTTAGGATTAGGGTTAGGGTTAGCGTTAGGGTTAGGTACATGCTATGCACAGCTGAGGTTTAGAGTTCCGTTTAGGGTTAGGTCTCTTAGGGTCAGGGTTTGTGTTAGGGTTAGGGTTAGGGTTAGGCTTATGTACATGACATGCACAGCTGAAATTTAGAGTTCCGTTTAGGGTTAGGCCTTTTAGGGTTAGGGTTAGGGTTAGGCTTAGGTTTAGGCTTAGGGTTATGGATAGGGTCAGGGTTAGGGTTAGGGTTAGGGTTAGGCTTAGGCTTAGGCTTAGGCTTAGGGATAGGGTCAGGGTTAGGGTCAGGGTTAGGGTTAGGGATAGGGTCAGGGTCTGGGTCGGGGTCATGGTTAGGGTTATGTTTAGGTACATGCCATGCACACCTAGGTTTAGAGTTCCGTCTAGGGTTAGGCCTCTTAGGGTCAGGATTAGGGTTAGGGTTAGGGTTAGGGTTAGGGTTAGGGTTAGGGTTAGGGTTAGGGTAAGGGTTAGGGTTAGGGTTAGGTTTAGGGTTAGGGTTAGGGTTAGGGTTAGGGTTAGGGTCAGAGTCAGGGTTAGGGTCAGGGTCAGTCTTAGGGTTAGGGTTAGGATTAGGGTTAGGGTTAGGGTTAGGGTTAGGTACATGCCATGCACAGCTGAGGTTTAGAGCTTTGTTTAGGGTTAGATCTCTTAGGGTTCGGGCTAGGGTTAGGGTTAGGGTTAGGGTTAGGGTTAGGGTTAGGCTTAAGTACATGACATGCAGAGCTGAGGTTTATAGTTCCGTTTAGGGTTAGGCCTTTTAGGGTTAGGGTTAGGCTTAGGGTTAGGGTTAGGGTTACGTTTAGGTACATTCCATGCACAGCTGAGGTTTAGAGTTCCGTTATAGGGTTAGGTCTCTTAGGGTCAGGGTTAGGTTTAGGATTAGGGTTAGGGTTAGGGTTAGGTTTAGGTTTAGGGTTAGGGTTAGGGTTAGGATTACGGTTAGGGTTAGGTTTAGGGTCAGGCTTAGGGTTAGGGTTAGGGTTAGGTACATGCTTGCACAGCCGAGGATTAGAGTTCCGTCTAGGGTTAGGCCTCTTAGGGTCAGGGTTAGGGTTAGGGTTAGGGTTAGGTACATGCCATGCACAGCTGAGGTTTAGAGTTCCGTTTAGGGTTAGGTCTCATAGGGTTAGGCTTAGGGTTAGGGATAGGGTTAGGGTCAGGGTCTGGGTCAGGGTCATGGTTAGGGTTATGTTTAGGTACATGCCATGCACAGCTGAGGTTTAGAGTTCCGTCTAGGGTTAGGCCTCTTAGGGTTAGGGTTTGGGTTAGGGTTAGGGTAAGGGTTAGGGTTAGGGTCAGGGTTAGGGTTAGGGTCAGGGTTAGGTTCAGGGTCAGGGTCAGTCTTAGGGTTAGGGTTAGGATTAGGGTTAGGGTTAGGGTTAGGGTTAGGTACATGCTATGCACAGCTGTGGTTTAGAGTTTTGTTTAGGGTTAGGTCTCTTAGGGTCAGGGTTTGTGTTAGGGTTAGGGTTAGGGTTAGGGTTACGGTTAGGGTTAGGGTTAGGGTTATGTTTAGGTACATGCCATGCACAGCTGAGGTTTAGAGTTCCGTCTAGGGTTAGGCCTCTTAGGGTTAGGGTTAGGGTTAGGGTTAGGGTAAGGGTTAGGGTTAGGGTCAGGGTTAGGGTTAGGGTCAGGGTTAGGTTCAGGGTCAGGGTCAGTCTTAGGGTTAGGGTTAGGATTAGGGTTAGGGTTAGGGTTAGGGTTAGGTACATGCTATGCACAGCTGTGGTTTAGAGTTTTGTTTAGGGTTAGGTCTCTT
>NW_026599619.1:1167500-1182500 GCF_023634155.1 Falco peregrinus | reverse complement strand
GGTTAGGGTCAGAGTCAGGGTTAGGGTCAGGGTCAGTCTTAGGGTTAGGGTTAGGATTAGGGTTAGGGTTAGGGTTAGGGTTAGGTACATGCTATGCACAGCTGAGGTTTAGAGTTCCGTTTAGGGTTAGGTCTCTTAGGGTCAGGGTTTGTGTTAGGGTTAGGGTTAGGGTTAGGCTTATGTACATGACATGCACAGCTGAAATTTAGAGTTCCGTTTAGGGTTAGGCCTTTTAGGGTTAGGGTTAGGGTTAGGCTTAGGTTTAGGCTTAGGGTTATGGATAGGGTCAGGGTTAGGGTTAGGGTTAGGGTTAGGCTTAGGCTTAGGCTTAGGGTTAGGGATAGGGTCAGGGTTAGGGTCAGGGCTAGGGTTAGGGATAGGGTCAGGGTCTGGGTCGGGGTCATGGTTAGGGTTATGTTTAGGTACATGCCATGCACACCTAGGTTTAGAGTTCCGTTTAGGGTTAGGCCTCTTAGGGTCAGGATTAGGGTTAGGGTTAGGGTTAGGGTTAGGGTTAGGGTTAGGGTTAGGGTTAGGGCTAGGGTAAGGGTTAGGGTTAGGGTTAGGGTTAGGGTTAGGGTTAGGGTTAGGGTTAGGGTCAGAGTCAGGGTTAGGGTCAGGGTCAGTCTTAGGGTTAGGGTTAGGATTAGGGTTAGGGTTAGGGTTAGGGTTAGGTACATGCCATGCACAGCTGAGGTTTAGAGCTTTGTTTAGGGTTAGGTCTCTTAGGGTTCGGGCTAGGGTTAGGGTTAGGGTTAGGGTTAGGGTTAGGGTTAGGGTTAGGCTTAAGTACATGACATGCAGAGCTGAGGTTTATAGTTCCGTTTAGGGTTAGGCCTTTTAGGGTTAGGGTTAGGCTTAGGGTTAGGGTTAGGGTTACGTTTAGGTACATGCCATGCACAGCTGAGGTTTAGAGTTCCGTTATAGGGTTAGGTCTCTTAGGGTCAGGGTTAGGTTTAGGATTAGGGTTAGGGTTAGGGTTAGGTTTAGGGTTAGGGTTAGGGTTAGGGTTAGGGTTACGGTTAGGGTTAGGGTTAGGGTTAGGGTTACGGTTAGGGTTAGGGTTAGGGTTAGGGTTAGGTACATGCCATGCACATCTGAGGTTTAGAGTTCCGTTTAGGATAAGGCCTTTTAGGGTTAGGGTTAGGGTTAGGGTTAGGGTTAGGGTCTAGGCTAGGCTTAGAGTTAGCGTTAGAGTTAGGGTTAGGGTTAGGGTTACGGTTAAGGTTAGGGTTACGGTTAGGTACATGCCATGCACAGCTGATGTTTAGAGTTCCGTTTAGGGTTAGGTCTCTTAGGGTCAGGGTTTGTGTTAGGGTTAGGGTTAGGGTTAGGCTTATGTACATGACATGCACAGCTGAGGTTTAGAGTTCCGTTTAGGGTTAGGCCTTTTAGGGTTAGGTTTAGGATTAGGGTTAGGGTTAGCGTTAGGTTTAGGGTTAGGGTTAGGGCTAGGGTTAGGGTTACGGTTAGGGTTAGGGTTAGGGTTAGTGTTAGGGTTAGGGTTAGCTTTAGGATTAATGTTAGGGTTAGGGTTAGGGTTAGGTACATGCCATGCACATCTGAGGTTTAGAGTTCCGTTTAGGGTTAGGTCTCTTAGGGTCAGGGTTAGGGTTAGGTTTAGGGTTAGGGTTAGGTTTAGGGTTAGGGTTATGGTTAGGGTTAGGGTTAGGGTTAGGGTTAGGGTTAGGGTTAGGTACATGCCATGTACAGCTGAGGTTTAGAGCTCCGTTTAGGGTTAGATCTCTTAGGGTTCGGGCTAGGGTTAGGGTTAGGGTTAGGGTTAGGGTTAGGGTTAGGCTTAAGTACATGACATGCAGAGCTGAGGTTTATAGTTCCGTTTAGGGTTAGGCCTTTTAGGGTTAGGGTTAGGCTTAGGGTTAGGGTTAGGGTTACGTTTAGGTACATGCCATGCACAGCTGAGGTTTAGAGTTCCGTTATAGGGTTAGGTCTCTTAGGGTCAGGGTTAGGTTTAGGATTAGGGTTAGGGTTAGGGTTAGGTTTAGGGTTAGGGTTAGGGTTAGGGTTAGGGTTACGGTTAGGGTTAGGGTTAGGGTTAGTGTTAGGGTTAGGGTTAGCTTTAGGATTAAGGTTAGGGTTAGGGTTAGGGTTAGGTACATGCCATGCACATCTGAGGTTTAGAGTTCCGTTTAGGATAAGGCCTTTTAGGGTTAGGGTTAGGGTTAGGGTTAGGGTTAGGGTCTAGGCTAGGCTTAGAGTTAGCGTTAGGGTTAGGGTTAGGGTTACGGTTAAGGTTAGGGTTACGGTTAGGTACATGCCATGCACAGCTGATGTTTAGAGTTCCGTTTAGGGTTAGGTCTCTTAGGGTCAGGGTTTGTGTTAGGGTTAGGGTTAGGCTTATGTACATGACATGCACAGCTGAGATTTAGAGTTCCGTTTAGGGTTAGGCCTTTTAGGGTTAGGGTTAGGGTTAGGGTTAGTGTTAGGGTTAGGGTTAGGGTTAGGGTTATGGATAGGGTCAGGGTTAGGGTTAGGGTTAGGGTTAGGGTTAGGGTTAGGGTTAGGGTTAGGGTTAGGGTTAGGGTTAGGGTTAGGTTTAGGGTTACGTTTAGGTACATGCCATGCACAGCTGAGGTTTAGAGTTCCGTGTAGGGTTAGGTCTCTTAGGGTCAGCGTTAGGTTTAGGCTTAGGGTTAGGGTTAGGCTTAGGGTTAGGGTTAGGGTTAGGTACATGATTGCACAGCTGAGGATTAGAGTTCCGTATAGGGTTAGGCCTCTTAAGGTCAGGGTTAGGGTTAGGGTTAGGGTTAGGGTTAGGTACATGCCATGCACAGCTGAGGTTTAGAGCTCCGTTTAGGGTTAGATCTCTTAGGGTCAGGTTAGGGTTAGGGTTAGGGTTAGGGTTAGGGTTAGGGTCAGGGTCTGGGTCAGGGTCATGGTTAGGGTTATGTTTAGGTACATGCCATGCACAGCTGAGGTTTAGAGTTTCGTCTAGGGTTAGGCCTCTTAGGGTCAGGATTAGGGTTAGGGTTAGGGTTAGGGTTAGGGTTAGGGTTAGGGTTAGGGTTAGGGCTAGGGTAAGGGTTAGGGTTAGGGTTAGGGTTAGTTACATGCCATGTACAGCTGAGGTTTAGAGCTCTGTTTAGGGTTAGATCTCTTAGGGTTCGGGCTAGGGTTAGGGTTAGGGTTAGGGTTAGGGTTAGGGTTAGGCTTAAATACATGACATGCACAGCTGAGGTTTATAGTTCCGTTTATGGTTAGGCCTTTTAGGGTTAGGGTTAGGGTTAGGGTTAGGGTTAGGGTTAGGGTTAGGGTTAGGTTTAGGGTTAGGGTTAGGGTTTGGGTTACGTTTAGGTACATGCCATGCACAGCTGAGGTTTAGAGTTCCGTGTAGGGTTAGGTCTCTTAGGGTCAGCGTTAGGTTTAGGATTAGGGTTAGGGTTAGGCTTAGGGTTAGGGTTAGGGTTAGGTACATGATTGCACAGCTGAAGATTAGAGTCTTGTATAGGGTTAGGCCTCTTACGGTCAGGGTTAGGGTTAGGGTTAGGGTTAGGGTTAGGGTTAGGGTTAGGGTTAGGGTTAGGTACATGCCATGCACAGCTGAGGTTTAGAGCTCCGTTTAGGGTTAGATCTCTTAAGGTCAGGTTAGGGTTAGGGTTAGGGTTAGGGTTAGGGTTAGGGTCAGGGTCTGGGTCAGGGTCATGGTTAGGGTTATGTTTAGGTACATGCCATGCACAGCTGAGGTTTAGAGTTCCGTCTAGGGTTAGGCCTCTTAGGGTCAGGATTAGGGTTAGGGTTAGGGTTAGGGTTAGGGTTAGGGTTAGGGTTAGGGTTAGGGCTAGGGTAAGGGTTAGGGTTAGGGTTAGGGTTAGGGTTAGGGTCAGAGTCAGGGTTAGGGTCAGGGTCAGTCTTAGGGTTAGGGTTAGGATTAGGGTTAGGGTTAGGGTTAGGGTTAGGTACATGCCATGCACAGCTGAGGTTTAGAGCTTTGTTTAGGGCTAGATCTCTTAGGGTTCGGGCTAGGGTTAGGGTTAGGGTTAGGGTTAGGGTTAGGGTTAGGGTTAGCGTTAGGGTAGACTTAGGTTTAGGGTTAGGGTTACGTTTAGGTACATGCCATGCACAGCTGAGGTTTAGAGTTCCGTTTAGGGTTAGGTCTCTTAGGGTTAGGGTTAGGTTTAGGGTTAGGGTTAGGGTTAGGGGTAGGGTTATCTTTAGGATTAGGGTTAGGGTTAGGGTTAGCGTTAGGGTTAGGTACATGCCATGCACAGCTGAGGTTTAGAGTTCCGTTTAGGGTTAGGTCTCATAGGGTTAGGGTTAGGGTTATGGATAGGGTTAGGGTCAGGGTCTGGGTCAGAGTCATGGTTAGGGTTATGTTTAGGTACATGCCATGCACAGCTGAGGTTTAGAGTTCCGTCTAGGGTTAGGCCTCTTAGGGTCAGGATTAGGGTTAGGGTAGGGGTTAGGGTTAGGGTTAGGGTTAGGGTTAGGGTTAGGGTAAGGGTTAGGGTTAGGGTCAGGGTTAGGGTTAGGGTTAGGGTTAGGGTCAGAGTCAGGGTTAGGGTCAGGGTCAGTCTTAGGGTTAGGGTTAGGATTAGGGTTAGGGTTAGGGTTAGGGTTAGGTACATGCTATGCACAGCTGAGGTTTAGAGTTCCGTTTAGGGTTAGGTCTCTTAGGGTCAGGGTTTGTGTTAGGGTTAGGGTTAGGGTTAGGCTTATGTACATGACATGCACAGCTGAAATTTAGAGTTCCGTTTAGGGTTAGGCCTTTTAGGGTTAGGGTTAGGGTTAGGCTTAGGTTTAGGCTTAGGGTTATGGATAGGGTCAGGGTTAGGGTTAGGGTTAGGGTTAGGCTTAGGCCTAGGCTTAGGGTTAGGGATAGGGTCAGGGTTAGGGTCAGGGCTAGGGTTAGGGATAGGGTCAGGGTCTGGGTCGGGGTCATGGTTAGGGTTATGTTTAGGTACATGCCATGCACACCTAGGTTTAGAGTTCCGTTTAGGGTTAGGCCTCTTAGGGTCAGGATTAGGGTTAGGGTTAGGGTTAGGGTTAGGGTTAGGGTTAGGGTTAGGGTTAGGGCTAGGGTAAGGGTTAGGGTTAGGGTTAGGGTTAGGGTTAGGGTTAGGGTTAGGGTTAGGGTCAGAGTCAGGGTTAGGGTCAGGGTCAGTCTTAGGGTTAGGGTTAGGATTAGGGTTAGGGTTAGGGTTAGGGTTAGGTACATGCCATGCACAGCTGAGGTTTAGAGCTTTGTTTAGGGTTAGATCTCTTAGGGTTCGGGCTAGGGTTAGGGTTAGGGTTAGGGTTAGGGTTAGGGTTAGGGTTAGGCTTAAGTACATGACATGCAGAGCTGAGGTTTATAGTTCCGTTTAGGGTTAGGCCTTTTAGGGTTAGGGTTAGGCTTAGGGTTAGGGTTAGGGTTACGTTTAGGTACATGCCATGCACAGCTGAGGTTTAGAGTTCCGTTATAGGGTTAGGTCTCTTAGGGTCAGGGTTAGGTTTAGGATTAGGGTTAGGGTTAGGGTTAGGTTTAGGGTTAGGGTTAGGGTTAGGGTTAGGGTTACGGTTAGGGTTAGGGTTAGGGTTAGGGTTACGGTTAGGGTTAGGGTTAGGGTTAGGGTTAGGTACATGCCATGCACATCTGAGGTTTAGAGTTCCGTTTAGGATAAGGCCTTTTAGGGTTAGGGTTAGGGTTAGGGTTAGGGTTAGGGTCTAGGCTAGGCTTAGAGTTAGCGTTAGAGTTAGGGTTAGGGTTAGGGTTACGGTTAAGGTTAGGGTTACGGTTAGGTACATGCCATGCACAGCTGATGTTTAGAGTTCCGTTTAGGGTTAGGTCTCTTAGGGTCAGGGTTTGTGTTAGGGTTAGGGTTAGGGTTAGGCTTATGTACATGACATGCACAGCTGAGGTTTAGAGTTCCGTTTAGGGTTAGGCCTTTTAGGGTTAGGTTTAGGATTAGGGTTAGGGTTAGCGTTAGGTTTAGGGTTAGGGTTAGGGCTAGGGTTAGGGTTACGGTTAGGGTTAGGGTTAGGGTTAGTGTTAGGGTTAGGGTTAGCTTTAGGATTAATGTTAGGGTTAGGGTTAGGGTTAGGTACATGCCATGCACATCTGAGGTTTAGAGTTCCGTTTAGGGTTAGGTCTCTTAGGGTCAGGGTTAGGGTTAGGTTTAGGGTTAGGGTTAGGGTTAGGGTTAGGGTTAGGGTTATGGTTAGGGTTAGGGTTAGGATTAGGGTTAGGGTTAGGGTTAGGTACATGCCATGTACAGCTGAGGTTTAGAGCTCCGTTTAGGGTTAGATCTCTTAGGGTTCGGGCTAGGGTTAGGGTTAGGGTTAGGGTTAGGGTTAGGCTTAAGTACATGACATGCAGAGCTGAGGTTTATAGTTCCGTTTAGGGTTAGGCCTTTTAGGGTTAGGGTTAGGCTTAGGGTTAGGGTTAGGGTTACGTTTAGGTACATGCCATGCACAGCTGAGGTTTAGAGTTCCGTTATAGGGTTAGGTCTCTTAGGGTCAGGGTTAGGTTTAGGATTAGGGTTAGGGTTAGGGTTAGGTTTAGGGTTAGGGTTAGGGTTAGGGTTAGGGTTACGGTTAGGGTTAGGGTTAGGGTTAGGGTTACGGTTAGGGTTAGGGTTAGGGTTAAGGTTAGGGTTAGGGTTAGGGTTAGGTACATGCCATGCACATCTGAGGTTTAGAGTTCCGTTTAGGATAAGGCCTTTTAGGGTTAGGGTTAGGGTTAGGGTTAGGGTTAGGGTCTAGGCTAGGCTTAGAGTTAGCGTTAGGGTTAGGGTTAGGGTTACGGTTAAGGTTAGGGTTACGGTTAGGTACATGCCATGCACAGCTGATGTTTAGAGTTCCGTTTAGGGTTAGGTCTCTTAGGGTCAGGGTTTGTGTTAGGGTTAGGGTTAGGGTTAGGCTTATGTACATGACATGCACAGCTGAGGTTTAGAGTTCCGTTTAGGGTTAGGCCTTTTAGGGTTAGGGTTAGGATTAGGGTTAGTGTTAGGGTTAGGGTTAGGGTTAGGGTTATGGATAGGGTCAGGGTTAGGGTTAGGGTTAGGGTTAGGGTTAGGGTTAGGGTTAGGGTTAGGGTTAGGGTTAGGGTTACGTTTAGGTACATGCCATGCACAGCTGAGGTTTAGAGTTCCGTGTAGGGTTAGGTCTCTTAGGGTCAGCGTTAGGTTTAGGCTTAGGGTTAGGGTTAGGCTTAGGGTTAGGGTTAGGGTTAGGTACATGATTGCACAGCTGAGGTTTAGAGTTCCGTATAGGGTTAGGCCTCTTACGGTCAGGGTTAGGGTTAGGGTTAGGGTTAGGGTTAGGTACATGCCATGCACAGCTGAGGTTTAGAGCTCCGTTTAGGGTTAGATCTCTTAGGGTCAGGTTAGGGTTAGGGTTAGGGTTAGGGTTAGGGTTAGGGTCAGGGTCTGGGTCAGGGTCATGGTTAGGGTTATGTTTAGGTACATGCCATGCACAGCTGAGGTTTAGAGTTTCGTCTAGGGTTAGGCCTCTTAGGGTCAGGATTAGGGTTAGGGTTAGGGTTAGGGTTAGGGTTAGGGTTAGGGTTAGGGTTAGGGCTAGGGTAAGGGTTAGGGTTAGGGTTAGGGTTAGGTACATGCCATGTACAGCTGAGGTTTAGAGCTCCGTTTAGGGTTAGATCTCTTAGGGTTCGGGCTAGGGTTAGGGTTAGGGTTAGGGTTAGGGTTAGGGTTAGGCTTAAATACATGACATGCACAGCTGAGGTTTATAGTTCCGTTTATGGTTAGGCCTTTTAGGGTTAGGGTTAGGGTTAGGGTTAGGTTTAGGGATAGGGTTAGGTTTAGGGTTAGGGTTAGGGTTTGGGTTACGTTTAGGTACATGCCATGCACAGCTGAGGTTTAGAGTTCCGTGTAGGGTTAGGTCTCTTAGGGTCAGCGTTAGGTTTAGGATTAGGGTTAGGGTTAGGCTTAGGGTTAGGGTTAGGGTTAGGTACATGATTGCACAGCTGAAGATTAGAGTTCCGTATAGGGTTAGGCCTCTTACGGTCAGGGTCAGTCTTAGGGTTAGGGTTAGGATTAGGGTTAGGGTTAGGGTTAGGGTTAGGTACATGCCATGCACAGCTGAGGTTTAGAGCTCCGTTTAGGGTTAGATCTCTTAGGGTCAGGTTAGGGTTAGGGTTAGGGTTAGGGTTAGGGTTAGGGTCAGGGTCTGGGTCAGGGTCATGGTTAGGGTTATGTTTAGGTACATGCCATGCACAGCTGAGGTTTAGAGTTCCGTCTAGGGTTAGGCCTCTTAGGGTCAGGGTTAGGGTTAGGGTTAGGGTTAGGGTTAGGGTTAGGGTTAGGGTTAAGGCTAGGGTAAGGGTTAGGGTTAGGGTTAGGGTTAGGGTTAGGGTTAGGGTTAGGATTAGGGTTAGGCTTAGGGTCAGAGTCAGGGTTAGCGTCAGGGTCAGTCTTAGGGTTAGGGTTAGGATTAGGGTTAGGGTTAGGGTTAGGGTTAGGTACATGCCATGCACAGCTGAGGTTTAGAGCTTTGTTTAGGGTTAGATCTCTTAGGGTTCGGGCTAGGGTTAGGGTTAGGGTTAGGGTTAGGGTTAGGGTTAGGCTTAAGTACATGACATGCAGAGCTGAGGTTTATAGTTCCGTTTAGGGTTAGGCCTTTTAGGGTTAGGGTTAGGGTTAGGGTTAGGGTTAGGGTTAGGCTTAGGGTTAGGGTTAGGGTTACGTTTAGGTACATGCCATGCACAGCTGAGGTTTAGAGTTCCGTTTAGGGTTAGGTCTCTTAGGGTCAGGGTTAGGTTTAGGATTAGGGTTAGGGTTAGGGTTAGGGTTAGGGTTACGGTTAGGGTTAGGGTTAGTGTTAGGGTAAGGGTTAGGGTTAGCTTTAGGATTAAGGTTAGGGTTAGGGTTAGGGTTAGGGTTAGGTACATGCCATGCACAGCTGAGGTTTAGAGTTCCGTTTAGGATAAGGCCTTTTAGGGTTAGGGTTAGGGTTAGGGTTAGGGATAGGGTTAGGGTTAGGTTTAGGGTTAGGGTTAGGGTTAGGGTTAGTGCTAGGTACATGCTTGCACAGGTGAGGATTAGAGTTCCGTCTAGGGTTAGGCCTCTTAGGGTCAGGGTTAGGGTTAGGGTTAGGGTTAGGGTTAGGTACATGCCATGTACAGCTGAGGTTTAGAGCTCCGTTTAGGGTTAGATCTCTTAGGGTTCGGGCTAGGGTTAGGGTTAGGTTTAGGGTTAGGTTTAGGGTTAGGCTTAAATACATGACATGCACAGCTGAGGTTTATAGTTCCGTTTATGGTTAGGCCTTTTAGGGTTAGGGTTAGGGTTAGGGTTAGTGTTAGGGATAGGGTTAGGGTTAGGTTTTGGGTTAGGGTTAGGGTTAGGGTTACGTTTAGGTACATGCCATGCACAGCTGAGGTTTAGAGTTCCGTGTAGGGTTAGGTCTCTTAGGGTCAGCGTTAGGTTTAGGATTAGGGTTAGGGTTAGGCTTAGGGTTAGGGTTAGGGTTAGGGCTAGGGTAAGGGTTAGGTTTAGGGTTAGGGTTAGGGTTAGGGTCAGGGTCAGTTTTAGGGTTAGGGTTAGGATTATGGTTAGGGTTAGGGTTAGGGTTAGGTACATGCCATGCACAGCTGAGGTTTAGAGCTTTGTTTAGGGTTAGATCTCTTAGGGTTCGGGCTAGGGTTAGGGTTAGGGTTAGGGTTAGGGTTAGGGTTAGGGTTAGGTTTAGGGTTAGGGTTAGGGTTAGGGTTAGGGTTAGCTTTAGGATTAGGGTTAGGGTTAGGGTTAGCGTTAGGGTTAGGTACATGCCATGCACAGCTGAGGTTTAGAGTTCCGTTTAGGGTTAGGTCTCATAGGGTTAGGCTTAGGGTTAGGGATAGGGTTAGGGTCAGGGTCTGGGTCAGGGTCATGGTTAGGGTTATGTTTAGGTACATGCCATGCACAGCTGAGGTTTAGAGTTCCGTCTAGGGTTAGGCCTCTTAGGGTCAGGATTAGGGTTAGGGTAGGGGTTAGGGTTAGGGTTAGGGTTAGGGTTAGGGTTAGGGTTAGGGTTAGGGTTAGGGTTAGGGTCAGAGTCAGGGTTAGGGTCAGGGTCAGTCTTAGGGTTAGGCTTAGGCTTAGGGTTAGGGTTAGGGTTAGGGTTAGGTACATGCTATGCACAGCTGAGGTTTAGAGTTTTGTTTAGGGTTAGGTCTCTTAGGGTCAGGTTAGGGTTAGGGTTAGGGTTAGGGTTAGGGTTAGGGTCAGGGTCTGGGTCAGGGTCATGGTTAGGGTTATGTTTAGGTACATGCCATGCACAGCTGAGGTTTAGAGTTTCGTCTAGGGTTAGGCCTCTTAGGGTCAGGATTAGGGTTAGGGTTAGGGTTAGGGTTAGGGTTAGGGTTAGGGTTAGGGTTAGGGTTAGGGCTAGGGTAAGGGTTAGGGTTAGGGTTAGGGTTAGGTACATGCCATGTACAGCTGAGGTTTAGAGCTCCGTTTAGGGTTAGATCTCTTAGGGTTCGGGCTAGGGTTAGGGTTAGGGTTAGGGTTAGGGTTAGGGTTAGGCTTAAATACATGACATGCACAGCTGAGGTTTATAGTTCCGTTTATGGTTAGGCCTTTTAGGGTTAGGGTTAGGGTTAGGGTTAGGGTTAGGGATAGGGTTAGGGTTAGGTTTAGGGTTAGGGTTAGGGTTTGGGTTACGTTTAGGTACATGCCATGCACAGCTGAGGTTTAGAGTTCCGTGTAGGGTTAGGTCTCTTAGGGTCAGCGTTAGGTTTAGGATTAGGGTTAGGGTTAGGCTTAGGGTTAGGGTTAGGGTTAGGTACATGATTGCACAGCTGAAGATTAGAGTTCCGTATAGGGTTAGGCCTCTTACGGTCAGGGTTAGGGTTAGGGTTAGGGTTAGGGTTAGGGTTAGGGTTAGGGTTAGGTACATGCCATGCACAGCTGAGGTTTAGAGCTCCGTTTAGGGTTAGATCTCTTAGGGTCAGGTTAGGGTTAGGGTTAGGGTTAGGGTTAGGGTTAGGGTCAGGGTCTGGGTCAGGGTCATGGTTAGGGTTATGTTTAGGTACATGCCATGCACAGCTGAGGTTTAGAGTTCCGTCTAGGGTTAGGCCTCTTAGGGTCAGGGTTTGTGTTAGGGTTAGGGTTAGGCTTATGTACATGACATGCACAGCTGAAATTTAGAGTACCATTTAGGGTTAGGCCTTTTAGGGTTAGGGTTAGGGTTAGGGTTAGGCTTAGGGTTATGGATAGGGTCAGGGTTAGGGTTAGGGTTAGGCTTAGGCTTAGGCTTAGGCTTAGGCTTAGGCTTAGGGTTATGGATAGGGTCAGGGTTAGGGTCAGGGCTAGGGTTAGGGATAGGGTCAGGGTCTGGGTCAGGGTCATGGTTAGGGTTATGTTTAGGTACATGCCATGCACAGCTGACGTTTAGAGTTCCGTCTAGGTTTAGGACTCTTAGGGTCAGGATTAGGGTTAGGGTTAGGGTTAGGGTTAGGGTTAGGGTTAGGGCTAGGGTAAGGGTTAGGGTTAGGGTTAGGGTTAGGGTTAGGGTTAGGGTTAGGGTCAGAGTCAGGGTTAGGGTCAGGGTCAGTCTTAGGGTTAGGGTTAGGATTAGGGTTAGGGTTAGGGTTAGGGTTAGGTACATGCCATGCACAGCTGAGGTTTAGAGCTTTGTTTAGGGTTAGATCTCTTAGGGTTCGGGCTAGGGTTAGGGTTAGGGTCAGGGTTAGGGTTAGGGTTAGGTACATGCCATGCACAGCTGAGGTTTAGAGCTTTATTTAGGGTTAGATCTCTTAGGGTTCGGGCTAGGGTTAGGGTTAGGGTTAGGGTTAGGTTTAGGGTTAGGCTTAAGTACATGACATGCAAAGCTGAGGTTTATAGTTCCGTTTAGGGTTAGGCCTTTTAGGGTTAGGGTTAGGCTTAGGGTTAGGGTTAGGGTTACGTTTAGGTACATGCCATGCACAGCTGAGGTTTAGAGTTCCGTTTATGGTTAGGTCTCTTAGGGTCAGGGTTAGGTTTAGGATTAGGGTTAGGGTTAGGGTTACGGTTAGGGTTAGGGTTAGGGTTAGGGTTAGCTTTAGGATTAAGGTTAGGGTTAGGGTTAGGGTTAGGGTTAGGTACATGCCATGCACAGCTGAGGTTTAGAGTTCCGTTTAGGATAAGGCCTTTTAGGGTTAGGGTTAGGGTTAGGGTTAGGGTCTAGGCTAGGCTTAGAGTTAGCATTAGGGTTAGGGTTAGGGTTACGGTTAAGGTTAGGGTTACGGTTAGGTACATGCCATGCACAGCTGATGTTTAGAGTTCCGTTTAGGGTTAGGTCTCTTAGGGTCAAGGTTTGTGTTAGGGTTAGGGTTAGGCTTAGGCTTAGGCTTAGGGTTATGGATAGGGTCAGGGTTAGGGTTAGGGTTAGGGTTAGGGTTAGGGTTAGGGTTAGGGTTAGGGTTAGGGTTAGGGTTAGGTTTAGGGTTAGGGTTAGGTTTAGGGTTACGTTTAGGTACATGCCATGCACAGCTGAGGTTTAGAGTTCCGTTTAGGGTTAGGTCTCTTAGGGTCAGGGTTAGGGTTAGGTTTAGGTTTAGGGTTAGGTTTAGGGTTAGGGTTATGGTTAGGGTTAGGGTTAGGGTTAGGGCTAGGTACATGCTTGCACAGGTGAGGATTAGAGTTCCGTCTAGGGTTAGGCCTCTTAGGGTCAGGGTTAGGGTTAGGGTTAGGGTTAGGGTTAGGTACATGCCATGTACAGCTGAGGTTTAGAGCTCCGTTTAGGGTTAGATCTCTTAGGGTTCAGGCTAGGGTTAGGATTAGGTTTAGGGTTAGGTTTAGTGTTAGGCTTAAATACATGCCATGCACAGCTGAGGTTTATAGTTCCGTTTATGGTTAGGCCTTTTAGGGTTAGGGTTATGGTTAGGGTTAGGGATAGGGTTAGGGTTAGGGTTAGGGTTACGTTTAGGTACATGCCATGCACAGCTGAGGTTTAGAGTTCCGTGTAGGGTTAGGTCTCTTAGGGTCAGCGTTAGGTTTAGGATTAGGGTTAGGGTTAGGCTTAGGGTTAGGGTTAGGGTTAGGGTCAGAGTCAGGGTTAGGGTCAGGGTCAGTCTTAGGGTTAGGGTTAGGATTAGGGTTAGGGTTAGGGTTAGGGTTAGGTACATGCCATGCACAGCTGAGGTTTAGAGCTCCGTTTAGGGTTAGATCTCTTAGGGTCAGGTTAGGGTTAGGGTTAGGGTTAGGGTTAGGGTTAGGGTCAGGGTCTGGGTCAGGGTCATGGTTAGGGTTATGTTTAGGTACATGCCATGCACAGCTGAGGTTTAGAGTTCCGTCTAGGGTTAGGCCTCTTAGGGTCAGGATTAGGGTTAGGGTTAGGGTTAGGGTTAGGGTTAGGGTTAGGGTTAGGGTTAGGGCTAGGGTAAGGGTTAGGGTTAGGGTTAGGGTTAGGGTTAGGGTCAGAGTCAGGGTTAGGGTCAGGGTCAGTCTTAGGGTTAGGGTTAGGATTAGGGTTAGGGTTAGGGTTAGGTACATGCCATGCACAGCTGAGGTTTAGAGCTTTGTTTAGGGTTAGATCTCTTAGGGTTCGGGCTAGGGTTAGGGTTAGGGTTAGGGTTAGGGTTAGGGTTAGGGTTAGCGTTAGGGTAGACTTAGGTTTAGGGTTAGGGTTACGTTTAGGTACATGCCATGCACAGCTGAGGTTTAGAGTTCCGTTTAGGGTTAGGTCTCTTAGGGTCAGGGTTAGGTTTAGGGTTAGGGTTAGGGTTAGGGTTAGGGTTAGCTTTAGGATTAGGGTTAGGGTTAGGGTTAGCGTTAGGGTTAGGTACATGCCATGCACAGCTGAGGTTTAGAGTTCCGTTTAGGGTTAGGTCTCATAGGGTTAGGGTTAGGGTTATGGATAGGGTTAGGGTCAGGGTCTGGGTCAGGGTCATGGTTAGGGTTATGTTTAGGTACATGCCATGCACAGCTGAGGTTTAGAGTTCCGTCTAGGGTTAGGCCTCTTAGGGTCAGGATTAGGGTTAGGGTAGGGGTTAGGGTTAGGGTTAGGGTTAGGGTTAGGGTTAGGGTAAGGGTTAGGGTTAGGGTCAGGGTTAGGGTTAGGGTTAGGGTTAGGGTCAGAGTCAGGGTTAGGGTCAGGGTCAGTCTTAGGGTTAGGGTTAGGATTAGGGTTAGGGTTAGGGTTAGGTACATGCTATGCACAGCTGAGGTTTAGAGTTCCGTTTAGGGTTAGGTCTCTTAGGGTCAGGGTTTGTGTTAGGGTTAGGGTTAGGGTTAGGCTTATGTACATGACATGCACAGCTGAAATTTAGAGTTCCGTTTAGGGTTAGGCCTTTTAGGGTTAGGGTTAGGGTTAGGCTTAGGTTTAGGCTTAGGGTTATGGATAGGGTCAGGGTTAGGGTTAGGGTTAGGGTTAGGCTTAGGCTTAGGCTTAGGGTTAGGGATAGGGTCAGGGTTAGGGTCAGGGCTAGGGTTAGGGATAGGGTCAGGGTCTGGGTCGGGGTCATGGTTAGGGTTATGTTTAGGTACATGCCATGCACACCTAGGTTTAGAGTTCCGTCTAGGGTTAGGCCTCTTAGGGTCAGGATTAGGGTTAGGGTTAGGGTTAGGGTTAGGGTTAGGGTTAGGGTTAGGGTTAGGGCTAGGGTAAGGGTTAGGGTTAGGGTTAGGGTTAGGGTTAGGGTTAGGGTTAGGGTCAGAGTCAGGGTTAGGGTCAGGGTCAGTCTTAGGGTTAGGGTTAGGATTAGGGTTAGGGTTAGGGTTAGGGTTAGGTACATGCCATGCACAGCTGAGGTTTAGAGCTTTGTTTAGGGTTAGATCTCTTAGGGTTCGGGCTAGGGTTAGGGTTAGGGTTAGGGTTAGGGTTAGGGTTAGGGTTAGGGTTAGGGTTAGGCTTAAGTACATGACATGCAGAGCTGAGGTTTATAGTTCCGTTTAGGGTTAGGCCTTTTAGGGTTAGGGTTAGGCTTAGGGTTAGGGTTAGGGTTACGTTTAGGTACATTCCATGCACAGCTGAGGTTTAGAGTTCCGTGATAGGGTTAGGTCTCTTAGGGTCAGGGTTAGGTTTAGGATTAGGGTTAGGGTTAGGGTTAGGTTTAGGGTTAGGGTTAGGGTTAGGGTTAGGGTT
>NW_026599619.1:1137500-1140000 GCF_023634155.1 Falco peregrinus | reverse complement strand
TTAGGGTTAGGCTTAGGCTTAGGCTTAGGGTTATGGATAGGGTCAGGGTTAGGGTTAGGGTTAGGGTTAGGGTTAGGTTTAGGGTTAGGGTTAAATACATGACATGCACAGCTGAGGTTTATAGTTCCGTTTATGGTTAGGCCTTTTAGGGTTAGGGTTAGGGTTAGGGTTAGGGTTAGGGATAGGGTTAGGGTTAGGTTTAGGGTTAGGGTTAGGGTTAGGGTTACGTTTAGGTACATGCCATGCACAGCTGAGGTTTAGAGTTCCGTGTAGGGTTAGGTCCCTTAGGGTCAGCGTTAGGTTTAGGATTAGGGTTAGGGTTAGGCTTAGGGTTAGGCTTAGGGTTAGGTACATGATTGCACAGCTGAAGATTAGAGTTCCGTATAGGGTTAGGCCTCTTACGGTCAGGGTTAGGGTTAGGGTTAGGGTTAGGGTTAGGGTTAGGGTTAGGGTTAGGGTTAGGGTTAGGGTTAGGGTTAGGTACATGCCATGCACAGCTGAGGTTTAGAGCTCCGTTTAGGGTTAGATCTCTTAGGGTCAGGTTAGGGTTAGGGTTAGGGTTAGGGTTAGGGTTAGGGTTAGGGTCAGGGTCTGGGTCAGGGTCATGGTTAGGGTTATGTTTAGGTACATGCCATGCACAGCTGAGGTTTAGAGTTCCGTCTAGGGTTAGGCCTCTTAGGGTCAGGGTTAGGGTTAGGGTTAGGGTTAGGGTTAGGGTTAGGGTTAGGGTTAGGGTTAGGGCTAGGGTAAGGGTTAGGGTTAGGGTTAGGGTTAGGGTTAGGGTTAGGAGAAGGGTTAGGGTTAGGGTCAGAGTCAGGGTTAGGGTCAGGGTCAGTCTTAGGGTTAGGGTTAGGATTAGGGTTAGGGTTAGGGTTAGGGTTAGGTACATGCCATGCACAGCTGAGGTTTAGAGCTTTGTTTAGGGTTAGATCTCTTAGGGTTCGGGCTAGGGTTAGGGTTAGGGTTAGGGTTAGGGTTAGGGTTAGGCTTAAGTACATGACATGCAGAGCTGAGGTTTATAGTTCCGTTTAGGGTTAGGCCTTTTAGGGTTAGGGTTAGGCTTAGGGTTAGGGTTAGGGTTACGTTTAGGTACATGCCATGCACAGCTGAGGTTTAGAGTTCTGTTTAGGGTTAGGTCTCTTAGGGTCAGGGTTAGGTTTAGGATTAGGGTTAGGGTTAGGGTTAGGTTTAGGGTTAGGGTTAGGGTTAGGGTTAGGGTTACGGTTAAGGTTAGGGTTACGGTTAGGTACATGCCATGCACAGCTGATGTTTAGAGTTCCGTTTAGGGTTAGGTCTCTTAGGGTCAGGGTTTGTGTTAGGGTTAGGGTTAGGGTTAGGCTTAGGCTTAGGGTTATGGATAGGGTCAGGGTTAGGGTTAGGGTTAGGGTTAGGGTTAGGGTTAGGGTTAGGGTTAGGGTTAGGGTTACGGTTAAGGTTAGGGTTACGGTTAGGTACATGCCATGCACAGCTGATGTTTAGAGTTCCGTTTAGGGTTAGGTCTCTTAGGGTCAGGGTTTGTGTTAGGGTTAGGGTTAGGGTTAGGCTTAGGCTTAGGGTTATGGATAGGGTCAGGGTTAGGGTTAGGGTTAGGGTTAGGGTTAGGGTTAGGGTTAGGGTTAGGGTTAGGGTTAGGGTTAGGTTTAGGGTTAGGGTTAGGTTTAGGGTTACGTTTAGGTACATGCCATGCACAGCTGAGGTTTAGAGTTCCGTTTAGGGTTAGGTCTCTTAGGGTCAGGGTTAGGGTTAGGTTTAGGTTTAGGGTTAGGGTTAGGGTTAGGGTTATGGTTAGGGTTAGGGTTAGGGTTAGGGTTAGGGTTAGGGTTAGGGTTAGGGTTAGGGCTAGGTACATGCTTGCACAGGTGAGGATTAGAGGTCCGTCTAGGGTTAGGCCTCTTAGGGTCAGGGTTAGGGTTAGGGTTAGGGTTAGGGTTAGGTACATGCCATGTACAGCTGAGGTTTAGAGCTCCGTTTAGGGTTAGATCTCTTAGGGTTCAGGCTAGGGTTAGGGTTAGGTTTAGGGTTAGGTTTAGTGTTAGGCTTAAATACATGACATGCACAGCTGAGGTTTATAGTTCCGTTTATGGTAAGGCCTTTTAGGGTTAGGGTTAGGGTTAGGGTTAGGGATAGGGTTAGGGTTAGGGTTAGGGTTACGTTTAGGTACATGCCATGCACAGCTGAGGTTTAGAGTTCCGTGTAGGGTTAGGTCTCTTAGGGTCAGCGTTAGGTTTAGGATTAGGGTTAGGGTTAGGCTTAGGGTTAGGGTTAGGGTTAGGGCTAGGGTAAGGGTTAGGGTTAGGGTTAGGGTTAGGGTTAGGGTTAGGGTTAGGGTTAGGGTCAGAGTCAGGGTTAGGGTCAGGGTCAGTCTTAGGGTTAGGGTTAGGATTAGGGTTAGGGTTAGGGTTAGGGTTAGGTACATGCCATGCACAGCTGAGGTTTAGAGCTCCGTTTAGGGTTAGATCTCTTAGGGTCAGGTTAGGGTTAGGGTTAGGGTTAGGGTTAG
>NW_026599619.1:1105000-1115000 GCF_023634155.1 Falco peregrinus | reverse complement strand
GCTGAGGTTTAGAGTTTTGTTTAGGGTTAGGTCTCTTAGGGTCAGTGTTTGTGTTAGGGTTAGGGTTAGGGTTAGGCTTATGTACATGACATGCACAGCTGAAATTTAGAGTACCGTTTAGGGATAGGCCTTTTAGGGTTAGGGTTAGGGTTAGGCTTAGGCTTAGGTTTAGGCTTAGGGTTATGGATAGGGTCAGGGTTAGGGTTAGGGTTAGGCTTAGGCTTAGGCTTAGGCTTAGGCTTAGGGTTATGGATAGGGTCAGGGTTAGGGTCAGGGCTAGGGTTAGGGATAGGGTCAGGGTCTGGGTCAGGGTCATGGTTAGGGTTATGTTTAGGTACATGCCATGCACAGCTGACGTTTAGAGTTCCGTCTAGGGTTAGGACTCTTAGGGTCAGGATTAGGGTTAGGGTTAGGGTTAGGGTTAGGGTTAGGGTTAGGGTTAGGGTTAGGGTTAGGGTAAGGGTTAGGGTTAGGGTTAGGGTTAGGGTTAGGGTTAGGGTTAGGGTTAGGGTTAGGGTCAGAGTCAGGGTTAGGGTCAGGGTCAGTCTTAGGGTTAGGGTTAGGGTTAGGGTTAGGGTTAGGGTTAGGCTTAAGTACATGACATGCAGAGCTGAGGTTTATAGTTCCGTTTAGGGTTAGGCCTTTTAGGGTTAGGATTAGGGTTAGGGTTAGGGTTAGGGTTACGTTTAGGTACATGCCATGCACAGCTGAGGTTTAGAGTTCCGTTATAGGGTTAGGTCTCTTAGGGTTAGGGTTAGGGTTAGGGTTAGGGTTAGGGTTAGGGTTAGGGTTAGGGTTAGGGTTAGGGTTAGGGTTAGGTATATGCCATGCACAGCTGAGGTTTTGAGTTCCGTTTAGGGTTAGGTCTCTTAGGGTTAGGGTTAGGGTTAGGGTTAGGGTTAGGGTTAGGGTTAGGGTTAGGGTTAGGGTTAGGGTTAGGGTTAGCCTTAGGGTTAGGGTTAGCCTTAGGGTTAGGGTTGAGTTCATGCCATGCACAGCTGAGGTTTAGAGTTCCGTTTTGGGTTAGGTCTCTTAGGGTTAGGGTTAGGGTTAGGGTTAGGGTTAGGGTTACGTACATGCCATGCACAGCTGAGGTTTAGAGTTGCATTTATAGTCAGGCCTCTTAGGGTTAGGGTTAGGGTTAGGGTTAGGGTTATGTACATGCCATGCACAGCTGAAGTTTAGAGTTAGGTCAAGGGTTAGGCCTCTTAGGGTCAGGATTAGGGTTAGGGTTAGGGTTAGGGTTAGGGTTAGGGTTAGGGTTAGGTATATGCCATGCACAGCTGAGGTTTTGAGTTCCGTTTAGGGTTAGGTCTCTTAGGGTTAGGGTTAGGGTTAGGGTTAGGGTTAGGGTTAGGGTTAGGGTTAGCCTTAGGGTTAGGGTTAGCTTTAGGGTTAGGGTTGAGTACATGCCATGCACAGCTGAGGTTTAGAGTTCCGTTTTGGGTTAGGTCTCTTAGGGCTAGGGTTAGGGTTAGGGTTAGGGTTAGGATTAGGTACATGCCATGCACAGCTGAGGTTTAGAGTTCCGTTTTGGGTTAGGTCTCTTAGGGTTAGGGTTAGGGTTAGGGTTAGGGTTAGGGTCTAGGTTAAGGCTTAGCGTTAGTGTTAGGGTTAGGGTTAGGGTTAGGGTTAGGGTTAGGGTTAGGGTTACGTACATGCCATGCACAGCTGAGGTTTAGAGTTCCGTTTTGGATTAGGCCTCTTAGGGTCAGGGTTAGGGTTAGGGTTAGGCTTAGGGTTAGGGTTAGGGTTAGGGTTAGGTACATGCCATGCACAGCTGAGGTTTAGAGTTGCGTTTAGGTTTAGGCCTCTTAGGGTTAGGATTAGTGTTAGGGTTAGGGTTAGGGTTAGGGTTAGGTACATGCCATGCACAGCTGAGGTTTAGAGTTGCGTTTAGGGTTAGGCCTCTTAGGGTCAGGGTTAGGGTTAGGGTTAGGGTTAGGGTTAGGCTTAGGTACATGCCATGCACAGCTGAGGTTTAGAGTTCCGTTTTGGGTTAGGTCTCTTAGGGTTAGGGTTAGGGTTAGGGTTAGGGTTAGGGTTAGGGTCAGAGTCAGGGTTAGGGTCAGGGTCAGTCTTAGGGTTAGGGTTAGGATTAGGGTTAGGGTTAGGGTTAGGGTTAGGTACATGCCATGCACAGCTGAGGTTTAGAGCTTTGTTTAGGGTTAGATCTCTTAGGGTTCGGGCTAGGGTTAGGGTTAGGGTTAGGGTTAGGGTTAGGGTTAGGGTTAGGGTTAGGCTTAAGTACATGACATGCAGAGCTGAGGTTTATAGTTCCGTTTAGGGTTAGGCCTTTTAGGGTTAGGATTAGGGTTAGGGTTAGGGTTAGGGTTACGTTTAGGTACATGCCATGCACAGCTGAGGTTTAGAGTTCCGTTATAGGGTTAGGTCTCTTAGGGTTAGGGTTAGGGTTAGGGTTAGGGTTAGGGTTAGGGTTAGGGTTAGGGTTAGGGTTAGGTATATGCCATGCACAGCTGAGGTTTTGAGTTCCGTTTAGGGTTAGGTCTCTTAGGGTTAGGGTTAGGGTTAGGGTTAGGGTTAGGGTTAGGGTTAGGGTTAGGGTTAGGGTTAGGGTTAGGGTTAGGGTTAGGGTTAGGGTTAGCCTTAGGGTTAGGGTTAGCCTTAGGGTTAGGGTTGAGTACATGCCATGCACAGCTGAGGTTTAGAGTTCCGTTTTGGGTTAGGTCTCTTAGGGTTAGGGTTAGGGTTAGGGTTAGGGTTAGGGTTAGGTACATGCCATGCACAGCTGAGGTTTAGAGTTCCGTTTTGGGTTAGGTCTCTTAGGGTTAGGGTTAGGGTTAGGGTTAGGGTTAGGGTTAGGGTTACGTACATGCCATGCACAGCTGAGGTTTAGAGTTGCGTTTATAGTCAGGCCTCTTAGGGTTAGGGTTAGGGTTAGGTTTAGGGTTACGTACATGCCATGCACAGCTGAGGTTTAGAGTTGCGTTTATAGTCAGGCCTCTTAGGGTTAGGGTTAGGGTTAGGGTTAGGGTTATGTACATGCCATGCACAGCTGAAGTTTAGAGTTAGGTCAAGGGTTAGGCCTCTTAGGGTCAGGATTAGGGTTAGGGTTAGGGTTAGGGTTAGGGTTAGGGTTAGGGTTAGGTATATGCCATGCACAGCTGAGGTTTTGAGTTCCGTTTAGGGTTAGGTCTCTTAGGGTTAGGGTTAGGGTTAGGGTTAGGGTTAGGGTTAGGGTTAGGGTTAGCCTTAGGGTTAGGGTTAGCTTTAGGGTTAGGGTTGAGTACATGCCATGCACAGCTGAGGTTTAGAGTTCCGTTTTGGGTTAGGTCTCTTAGGGCTAGGGTTAGGGTTAGGGTTAGGGTTAGGGTCAGGTACATGCCATGCACAGCTGAGGTTTAGAGTTCCGTTTTGGGTTAGGTCTCTTAGGGTTAGGGTTAGGGTTAGGGTTAGGGTTAGGGTTAGGGTTAGGGTTAGGGTTAGGTTAGGGTTAGGGTTAGGGTTAGGGTTAGGGTTACCTACATGCCATGCACAGCTGAGGTTTAGAGTTCCGTTTAGGGTTAGGCCCCTTAGGGTTAGGGTTAGGGTTAGGGTTAGGGTTAGGCTTAGGAACATGCCATGCACAGCTGAGGTTTAGAGTTCCGTTTTGGGTTAGGTCTCTTAGGGTTAGGGTTAGGGTTAGGGTTAGGGTTAGGGTTAGGGTTAGGGTTAGGGTTAGGGTTAGGGTTAGGGTTACCTACATGCCATGCACAGCTGAGGTTTAGAGTTCCGTTTAGGGTTAGGCCTCTTAGGGTTAGGGTTAGGGTTAGGGTTAGGGTCTAGGTTAAGGCTTAGCGTTAGTGTTAGGGTTAGGGTTAGGGTTAGGGTTAGGGTTAGGGTTAGGGTTACGCACATGCCATGCAGAGCTGAGGTTTAGAGTTCCGTTTAGGCTTAGGCCTTTTTAGGGTTAGGGTTAGGGTTAGGGTTAGTGTTTAGGGTTAGGCTTAGGCTTAGGCTTAGGCTTAGGATTAGGGTTAGGGTCAGTGTTAGGGTTAGGGTTAGGGTTAGGGTTAGGGTTAGGGTTAGGGTTAGGGTTAGTGATAGGTACATGCAATGCACAGCTGAGGTTTAGAGCTCCGTTTAGGGTTATAACTCTTAGGGTCAAAGTTAGGGTTAGGGTTAGGGTTAGTGTTAGGGTTAGGGTTAGGGTTAGGGTTAGGGTTAGGTTTAGGGTTACGTTTACGTACATGCCATGCACAGCTGAGGTTTACAGTTCCGTTTAAGTTTAGGACCCTTAAGGTTATGGTTAGGGTTAGGGTTAAGCTCTAGGTTAGGGTTAGGGTTAGGGTTAGGGTTAGGGTTAGGGTTAGGATTAGGGTTAGGGTCAGAGTCAGGGTTAGGGTCAGGGTCAGTCTTAGGGTTAGGGTTAGTATTAGGGTTAGGGTTAGGGTTAGGGTTAGGTACATGCCATGCACAGCTGAGGTTTAGAGCTTTGTTTAGGGTTAGATCTCTTAGGGTTCGGGCTAGGGTTAGGGTTAGGGTTAGGGTTAGGGTTAGGGTTAGGGTTAGGCTTAAGTACATGACATGCAGAGCTGAGGTTTATAGTTCCGTTTAGGGTTAGGCCTTTTAGGGTTAGGATTAGGGTTAGGGTTAGGGTTAGGGTTACGTTTAGGTACATGCCATGCACAGCTGAGGTTTAGAGTTCCGTTATAGGGTTAGGTCTCTTAGGGTTAGGGTTAGGGTTAGGGTTAGGGTTAGGGTTAGGGTTAGGGTTAGGGTTACGGTTAGGTATATGCCATGCACAGCTGAGGTTTAGAGTTCCGTTTAGGGTTAGGTCTCTTAGGGTTAGGGTTAGGGTTAGGGTTAGGGTTAGGGTTAGGGTTAGGGTTAGGGTTAGGGTTAGGGTTAGGGTTAGGGTTAGCCTTAGGGTTAGGGTTAGCCTTAGGGTTAGGGTTGAGTACATGCCATGCACAGCTGAGGTTTAGAGTTCCGTTTTGGGTTAGGTCTCTTAGGGTTAGGGTTAGGGTTAGGGTTAGGGTTAGGGTTAGGTACATGCCATGCACAGCTGAGGTTTAGAGTTCCGTTTTGGGTTAGGTCTCTTAGGGTTAGGGTTAGGGTTAGGGTTAGGGTTAGGGTTAGGGTTAGGGTTAGGGTTAGGGTTACCTACATGCCATGCACAGCTGAGGTTTAGAGTTCCGTTTAGGGTTAGGCCTCTTAGGGTTAGGGTTAGGGTTAGGGTTAGGGTCTAGGTTAAGGCTTAGCGTTAGTGTTAGGGTTAGGGTTAGGGTTAGGGTTAGGGTTAGGGTTAGGGTTACGTACATGCCATGCAGAGCTGAGGTTTAGAGTTCCGTTTAGGCTTAGGCCTTTTTAGGGTTAGGGTTAGGGTTAGGGTTAGTGTTTAGGGTTAGGCTTAGGCTTAGGTTTAGGCTTAGGATTAGGGTTAGGGTCAGTGTTAGGGTTAGGGTTAGGGTTAGGGTTAGGGTTAGGGTTAGGGTTAGGGTTAGTGATAGGTACATGCAATGCACAGCTGAGGTTTAGAGCTCCGTTTAGGGTTATAACTCTTAGGGTCAAAGTTAGGGTTAGGGTTAGGGTTAGTGTTAGGGTTAGGGTTAGGGTTAGGGTTAGGGTTAGGTTTAGGGTTACGTTTACGTACATGCCATGCACAGCTGAGGTTTACAGTTCCGTTTAAGTTTAGGACCCTTAAGGTTATGGTTAGGGTTAGGGTTAAGCTCTAGGTTAGGGTTAGGGTTAGGGTTAGGGTTAGGGTTAGGGTTAGGGTTAGGGTTAGGGTCAGAGTCAGGGTTAGGGTCAGGGTCAGTCTTAGGGTTAGGGTTAGTATTAGGGTTAGGGTTAGGGTTAGGGTTAGGTACATGCCATGCACAGCTGAGGTTTAGAGCTTTGTTTAGGGTTAGATCTCTTAGGGTTCGGGCTAGGGTTAGGGTTAGGGTTAGGGTTAGGGTTAGGGTTAGGCTTAAGTACATGACATGCAGAGCTGAGGTTTATAGTTCCGTTTAGGGTTAGGCCTTTTAGGGTTAGGATTAGGGTTAGGGTTAGGGTTAGGGTTACGTTTAGGTACATGCCATGCACAGCTGAGGTTTAGAGTTCCGTTATAGGGTTAGGTCTCTTAGGGTTAGGGTTAGGGTTAGGGTTAGGGTTAGGGTTAGGGTTAGGGTTAGGGTTAGGGTTAGGGTTAGGTATATGCCATGCACAGCTGAGGTTTTGAGTTCCGTTTAGGGTTAGGTCTCTTAGGGTTAGGGTTAGGGTTAGGGTTAGGGTTAGGGTTAGGGTTAGGGTTAGGGTTAGGGTTAGGGTTAGGGTTAGGGTTAGGGTTAGGGTTAGGGTTAGCCTTAGGGTTAGGGTTGAGTACATGCCATGCACAGCTGAGGTTTAGAGTTCCGTTTTGGGTTAGGTCTCTTAGGGTTAGGGTTAGGGTTAGGGTTAGGGTTAGGGTTAGGTACATGCCATGCACAGCTGAGGTTTAGAGTTCCGTTTTGGGTTAGGTCTCTTAGGGTTAGGGTTAGGGTTAGGGTTAGGGTTAGGGTTAGGGTTACGTACATGCCATGCACAGCTGAGGTTTAGAGTTGCGTTTATAGTCAGGCCTCTTAGGGTTAGGGTTAGGGTTAGGTTTAGGGTTACGTACATGCCATGCACAGCTGAGGTTTAGAGTTGCGTTTATAGTCAGGCCTCTTAGGGTTAGGGTTAGGGTTAGGGTTAGGGTTATGTACATGCCATGCACAGCTGAAGTTTAGAGTTAGGTCAAGGGTTAGGCCTCTTATGGTCAGGATTAGGGTTAGGGTTAGGGTTAGGGTTAGGGTTAGGGTTAGGGTTAGGTATATGCCATGCACAGCTGAGGTTTTGAGTTCTGTTTAGGGTTAGGTCTCTTAGGGTTAGGGTTAGGGTTAGGGTTAGGGTTAGGGTTAGGGTTACGTACATGCCATGCACAGCTGAGGTTTAGAGTTGCGTTTATAGTCAGGCCTCTTAGGGTTAGGGTTAGGGTTAGGTTTAGGGTTACGTACATGCCATGCACAGCTGAGGTTTAGAGTTGCGTTTATAGTCAGGCCTCTTAGGGTTAGGGTTAGGGTTAGGGTTAGGGTCTAGGTTAAGGCTTAGCGTTAGTGTTAGGGTTAGGGTTAGGGTTAGGGTTAGGGTTAGGGTTAGGGTTACGTACATGCCATGCACAGCTGAGGTTTAGAGTTCCGTTTTGGATTAGGCCTCTTAGGGTCAGGGTTAGGGTTAGGGTTAGGCTTAGGGTTAGGGTTAGGGTTAGGGTTAGGTACATGCCATGCACAGCTGAGGTTTAGAGTTGCGTTTAGGTTTAGGCCTCTTAGGGTTAGGATTAGTGTTAGGGTTAGGGTTAGGGTTAGGGTTAGGGTTAGGTACATGCCATGCACAGCTGAAGTTTAGAGTTGCGTTTAGGGTTAGGCCTCTTAGGGTTAGGGTTAGGGTTAGGGTTAGGGTTAGGCTTAGGTACATGCCATGCACAGCTGAGGTTTAGAGTTCCGTTTTGGGTTAGGTCTCTTAGGGTTAGGGTTAGGGTTAGGGTTAGGGTTAGGGTCAGAGTCAGGGTTAGGGTCAGGGTCAGTCTTAGGGTAAGGGTTAGGATTAGGGTTAGGGTTAGGGTTAGGGTTAGGTACATGCCATGCACAGCTGAGGTTTAGAGCTTTGTTTAGGGTTAGATCTCTAAGGGTTCGGGCTAGGGTTAGGGTTAGGGTTAGGGTTAGGGTTAGGGTTAGGGTTAGGGTTAGGCTTAAGTACATGACATGCAGAGCTGAGGTTTATAGTTCCGTTTAGGGTTAGGCCTTTTAGGGTTAGGATTAGGGTTAGGGTTAGGGTTAGGGTTACGTTTAGGTACATGCCATGCACAGCTGAGGTTTAGAGTTCCGTTATAGGGTTAGGTCTCTTAGGGTTAGGGTTAGGGTTAGGGTTAGGGTTAGGGTTAGGGTTAGGGTTAGGGTTAGGTATATGCCATGCACAGCTGAGGTTTTGAGTTCCGTTTAGGGTTAGGTCTCTTAGGGTTAGGGTTAGGGTTAGGGTTAGGGTTAGGGTTAGGGTTAGGGTTAGGGTTAGGGTTAGGGTTAGGGTTAGCCTTAGGGTTAGGGTTAGCCTTAGGGTTAGGGTTGAGTACATGCCATGCACAGCTGAGGTTTAGAGTTCCGTTTTGGGTTAGGTCTCTTAGGGTTAGGGTTAGGGTTAGGGTTAGGGTTAGGGTTAGGTACATGCCATGCACAGCTGAGGTTTAGAGTTCCGTTTTGGGTTAGGTCTCTTAGGGTTAGGGTTAGGGTTAGGGTTAGGGTTAGGGTTAGGGTTAGGGTTACGTACATGCCATGCACAGCTGAGGTTTAGAGTTGCGTTTATAGTCAGGCCTCTTAGGGTTAGGGTTAGGGTTAGGTTTAGGGTTACGTACATGCCATGCACAGCTGAGGTTTAGAGTTGCGTTTATAGTCAGGCCTCTTAGGGTTAGGGTTAGGGTTAGGGTTAGGGTTATGTACATGCCATGCACAGCTGAAGTTTAGAGTTAGGTCAAGGGTTAGGCCTCTTAGGGTCAGGATTAGGGTTAGGGTTAGGGTTAGGGTTAGGGTTAGGGTTAGGGTTAGGTATATGCCATGCACAGCTGAGGTTTTGAGTTCCGTTTAGGGTTAGGTCTCTTAGGGTTAGGGTTAGGGTTAGGGTTAGGGTTAGGGTTAGGGTTAGGGTTAGCCTTAGGGTTAGGGTTAGCTTTAGGGTTAGGGTTGAGTACATGCCATGCACAGCTGAGGTTTAGAGTTCCGTTTTGGGTTAGGTCTCTTAGGGCTAGGGTTAGGGTTAGGGTTAGGGTTAGGGTCAGGTACATGCCATGCACAGCTGAGGTTTAGAGTTCCGTTTTGGGTTAGGTCTCTTAGGGTTAGGGTTAGGGTTAGGGTTAGGGTTAGGGTTAGGGTTAGGGTTAGGTTAGGGTTAGGGTTAGGGTTAGGGTTAGGGTTACCTACATGCCATGCACAGCTGAGGTTTAGAGTTCCGTTTAGGGTTAGGCCTCTTAGGGTTAGGGTTAGGGTTAGGGTTAGGGTTAGGCTTAGGTACATGCCATGCACAGCTGAGGTTTAGAGTTCCGTTTTGGGTTAGGTCTCTTAGGGTTAGGGTTAGGGTTAGGGTTAGGGTTAGGGTTAGGGTTAGGGTTAGGGTTAGGGTTAGGGTTAGGGTTACCTACATGCCATGCACAGCTGAGGTTTAGAGTTCCGTTTAGGGTTAGGCCTCTTAGGGTTAGGGTTAGGGTTAGGGTTAGGGTCTAGGTTAAGGCTTATCGTTAGTGTTAGGGTTAGGGTTAGGGTTAGGGTTAGGGTTAGGGTTAGGGTTACGTACATGCCATGCAGAGCTGAGGTTTAGAGTTCCGTTTAGGCTTAGGCCTTTTTAGGGTTAGGGTTAGGGTTAGGGTTAGTGTTTAGGGTTAGGCTTAGGCTTAGGCTTAGGCTTAGGATTAGGGTTAGGGTCAGGGTTAGGGTTAGGGTTAGGGTTAGGGTTAGGGTTAGGGTTAGGGTTAGTGATAGGTACATGCAATGCACAGCTGAGGTTTAGAGCTCCGTTTAGGGTTATAACTCTTAGGGTCAAAGTTAGGGTTAGGGTTAGGGTTAGTGTTAGGGTTAGGGTTAGGGTTAGGGTTAGGGTTAGGTTTAGGGTTACGTTTACGTACATGCCATGCACAGCTGAGGTTTACAGTTCCGTTTAAGTTTAGGACCCTTAAGGTTATGGTTAGGGTTAGGGTTAAGCTCTAGGTTAGGGTTAGGGTTAGGGTTAGGGTTAGGGTTAGGGTTAGGGTTAGGTACATTGCATGCACAGCTGAGGTTTTGAGTTCCGTGTAGGGTTAGGTCTCTTAGGGTCAGGGTTAGGGTTAGGTTTAGGGTTAGGGTTAGGGTTAGGTACATGCCATGCACAGCTGAGGTTTAGAGTTCCGTTTAGGGTTAGGCCTCTTAGGGTTAGGGTTAGGGTTAGGGTTAGGGTTTAGGGTTAGGTATATTCCATGCACAGCTGAGGTTTAGAGTTTTGTTTAGGGTTAGGCCTCTTAGGGTCAGGGTTAAGGTTAGGG
>NW_026599619.1:1052500-1055000 GCF_023634155.1 Falco peregrinus | reverse complement strand
GTTAGGGATAGGGTTAGGGTTAGAGTTAGGGTTAGGTATATTCCATGCACAGCTGAGGTTTAGAGTTTTGTTTAGGGTTAGGCCTCTTAGGGTCAGGGTTAGGGTTAGGGTTAGGGTAAGGGTTAGCGTTAGGGTTAGGGTTAGGTACATGCCATGCACAGCTGAGGTTTAGAGTTCCGGTTTAGGGTTAGGCCTCTTAGGGTCAGGATTAGGGTTAGGTCTAGGGTTAGGGTTTGGCTTAAGGTTAGGGTTAGGGTTAGGTTTACGGTTAAGTGCATGCCATGCACAGCTGAGGTTTAGAGTTCCGTTTTGGGTTAGGCGTCTTAGGGTCAGCTTTAGGGTTAGGGTTAGGGTTAGGGTTAGGGTTAGGGTTAGGGTTAGGGTTAGGGTTAGGGTTAGGGTTACGTACATGCCATGCACAGCTGAGGTTTAGAGTTGCGTTTAGGGTCAGGCCTCTTAGGGTTAGGGTTAGGGTTAGGGTTAGGGTTAGGGTTAGGGTTATGTACATGCCATGCACAGCTGAAGTTTAGAGTTAGGTCAAGGGTTAGGCCTCTTAGGGTCAGGATTAGGGTTAGGGTTAGGGTTAGGGTTAGGGTTAGGGTTAGGGTTAGGGTTAGGGTTAGGTATATGCCATGCACAGCTGAGGTTTTGAGTTCCGTTTAGGGTTAGGTCTCTTAGGGTTAGGGTTAGGGTTAGGGTTAGGGTTAGGGTTAGGGTTAGGGTTAGCCTTAGGGTTAGGGTTAGGGTTAGCCTTAGGGTTAGGGTTGAGTACATGCCATGCACAGCTGAGGTTTAGAGTTCCGTTTTGGGTTAGGTCTCTTAGGGTTAGGGTTAGGGTTAGGGTTAGGGTTAGGTACATGCCATGCACAGCTGAGGTTTAGAGTTCCGTTTTGGGTTAGGTCTCTTAGGGTTAGGGTTAGGGTTAGGGTTAGGGTTAGGGTTAGGGTTAGGGTTAGGGTTAGGGTTAGGGTTAGGGTTAGGGTTACCTACATGCCATGCACAGCTGAGGTTTAGAGTTCCGTTTAGGGTTAGGCCTCTTAGGGTTAGGGTTAGGGTTAGGGTTAGGGTCTAGGTTAAGGCTTAGCGTTAGTGTTAGTGTTAAGGTTAGGGTTAGGGTTAGGGTTAGGGTTAGGGTTACGTACATGCCATGCACAGCTGAGGTTTAGAGTTCCGTTTTGGATTAGGCCTCTTAGGGTCAGGGTTAGGGTTAGGGTTAGGGTTAGGGTTAGGGTTAGGGTTAGGTACATGCCATGCACAGCTGAGGTTTAGAGTTGCGTTTAGGTTTAGGCCTCTTAGGGTTAGGGTTAGTGTTAGGGTTAGGGTTAGGGTTAGGGTTAGGTACATGCCATGCACAGCTGAGGTTTAGAGTTCCGTTTAGGGTTAGGCCTCTTAGGGTCAGGATTAGGGTTAGGTCTAGGGTTAGGGTTAGGCTTAAGGTTAGGGTTAGGGTTAGGGTTAGGGTTAGGTTTAGGGTTAAGTGCATGCCATGCACAGCTGAGGTTTAGAGTTCCGTTTTGGGTTAGGCCTCTTAGGGTCAGGGTTAGGGTTAGGGTTAGGGTTAGGGTTAGGGTAAGGGTTAGCGTTAGGGTTAGGGTTAGGTACATCCCATGCACAGCTGAGGTTTAGAGTTCCGTTTAGGGTTAGGCCTCTTAGGGTCAGGATTAGGGTTAGGTCTAGGGTTAGGGTTAGGCTTAAGGTTAGGGTTAGGGTTAGGTTTAGGGTTAAGTGCATGCCATGCACAGCTGAGGTTTAGAGTTCCGTTTTGGGTTAGGTGTCTTAGGGTTAGGGTTAGGGTTAGGGTTAGGGTTAGGGTTAGGGTTAGGGTTAGGGTTACGTACATGCCATGCACAGCTGAGGTTTAGAGTTGCGTTTAGGGTCAGGCCTCTTAGGGTTAGGGTTAGGGTTAGGGTTAGGGTTAGGGTTAGGGTTAGGGTTATGTACATGCCATGCACAGCTGAAGTTTAGAATTAGGTCAAGGGTTAGGCCTCTTAGGGTCAGGATTAGGGTTAGGGTTAGGGTTAGGGTTTGGGTTAGGGTTAGGTTTAGGGTTAGGGTTAGGGTTAGGTATATGCCATGCACAGCTGAGGTTTAGAGTTCCGTTTAGGGTTAGGTCTCTTAGGGTTAGGGTTAGGATTAGGGTTAGGGTTAGGGTTAGGGTTAGGGTTAGGGTTAGGGTTAGCCTTAGGGTTAGGGTTAGCCTTAGGGTTAGGGTTGAGTACATGCCATGCACAGCTGAGGTTTAGAGTTCCGTTTTGGGTTAGGTCTCTTAGGGTTAGGGTTAGGGTTAGGGTTAGGGTTAGGGTTAGGTACATGCCATGCACAGCTGAGGTTTAGAGTTCCGTTTTGGGTTAGGTCTCTTAGGGTTAGGGTTAGGGTTAGGGTTAGGGTTAGGGTTAGGGTTAGGGTTAGGGTTAGGGTTAGGGTTAGGTACATGCCATGCACAGCTGAGGTTTAGAGTTCCGTTTAGGGTTAGGCCTCTTAGAGTCACGGTTAGGCTTAG
>NW_026599619.1:932500-950000 GCF_023634155.1 Falco peregrinus | reverse complement strand
GGGTTAGGCCTCTTAGGGTTAGGGTTAGGGTTAGGGTTTAGGGTTAGGCTTAGGCTTAGGCTTAGGCTTAGGATTAGGGTTAGGGTCAGTGTTATGGTTAGGGTTAGGGTTAGGGTTAGGGTTAGGGTTAGGGTTAGGGTTAGGGTTAGGGTTCGGGTTAGGTACATGCCATGCACAGCTGAGGTTTAGAGTTGCGTTTAGGGTCAGGCCTCTTAGGGTTAGGGTTAGGGTTAGGGTTAGGGTTAGGGTTAGGGTTATGTACATGCCATTCACAGCTGAGGTTTAGAGTTCCGTCAAGGGTTAGGCCTCTTAGGGTCAGGATTAGGGTCAGGTTTAGCGTTAGGGTTAGGGTCAGGATTAGGGTTAGGTTTAGGTTTAGGGTTAGGGTTAGGGTTAGGGTTAGGGTTAGGGTTGAGTACATGCCATGCACAGCTGAGGTTTAGAGTTGCGTTTAGGGTTAGGCGTCTTAGGGTTAGGATTAGGGATAGGGTTAGGGTTAGGGTTAAGTGCATGCCATGCACAGCTGAGGTTTAGAGTTCCCTTTTGGGTTAGGCCTCTTAGGGTCAGGGTTAGGGTTAGTGTTAGGGTTAGGGTTAGGGTTAGGGTTAGGGTTAGGGTTAGGGTTAGGGTTGAGTACATGCCATGCACAGCTGAGGTTTAGAGTTGCGTTTAGGGTTAGGTCTATTAGGTTCAGGGTTAGGGTTAGGGTTAGTGTTAGGGTTAGGGTTAGGGTTACGGTTAGGGTTACGGTTAGGGTTACGTTTAGGTACATGCCATGCACAGCTGAGGTTTAGAGTTCCGTTTAGGGTTAGGGATCATAGGGTCATTGTTAGGGTTAGGGTCAGGGTTAGGGTTAGGGTTATGTACATGCCATGCACAGCTGAGGTTTAGAGTTCCGTTTAGGGTTAGGCCTCTTAGGGTTAGGGTTAGGGTTAGGGTTTAGGGTTAGGCTTAGGCTTAGGCTTAGGCTTAGGATTAGGGTTAGGGTCAGTGTTATGGTTAGGGTTAGGGTTAGGGTTAGGGTTAGGGTTCGGGTTTAGGGTTAGGGTTAGGCTTAGGCTTAGGCTTAGGGTTAGGGTTAGGGTCAGGGTTAGGTTTAGGTTTAGGGTTAGGGTTAGGTTTAGGCTTAGGATTATGTACATGCCATGCACAGATTAGGTTTAGAGTTCCGTCTGGGGTTAGGCCTCTTAGGGTCAGGTTTAGGGTTAGGGTTAGGGTTAGGATTAGGGTTAGGGTTAGGGTTAGGGTTAGGTACATGCCATGCACAGCTGAGGTTTAGAGTTGCGTTTAGGGTCAGGCCACTTAGGGTTAGGGTTAGGGTTAGGGTTAGGGTTAGGGTTAGGGTTAGGGTTAGGGTTAGGGTTAGGGTTAGGGTTAGGGTTAGGGTTATGTACATGCCATGCACAGCTGAGGTTTAGAGTTAGGTCAAGGTTTAGGCCTCTTAAGGTCAGGATTAGGGTTAGGGTTAGGGTTAGGGTTAGGGTTAGGGTTAGGTACATGCCATGCACAGCTGAGGTTTTGAGTTCCGTTTAGGGTTAGGGTTATGGTTAGGGGTAGGGTTAGGGTTACGGTTAGGCTTAGGGTTAGGGTTAGGGTTAGGGTTAGGGTTAGGGTTAGGTACATGCCATGCACAGCTGAGGTTTTGAGTTCCGTTTAGGGTTAGGTCTCTTAGGGTTAGGGTTAGGGTTAGGGTTAGGGTTAGGGTTAGGGTTAGGATTAGGGTTAGGGTTAGGGTTAGGGTTAGGGTTAGCCTTAGGGTTAGGGTTAGCCTTAGGGTTAGGGTTAGCCTTAGGGTTAGGGTTGAGTACATGCCATGCACAGCTGAGGTTTAGAGTTCCGTTTAGGGTTAGGTCTCTTAGGGTTAGGGTTAGGGTTAGGGTTAGGGTTAGGGTTAGGGTTAGGGTTAGGGTTAGGGTTAGGGTTAGGTACATTCCATGCACAGCTGAGGTTTAGAGTTCTGTTTCGGGTTAGGCCTCTTAGAGTCACGGTTAGGCTTAGGCTTAGGGTTAGGGTTAGGGTTAGGGTTAGGGTCAGGGTTAGGGTTAGGGTTAGGGTTAGGGTTAGGGTTATGTACATGCCATGCACTGCTGAGGTTTAGAGTTCTGTTTAGGGTTAGGCCTCTTAGGGTCACGGTTAGGCTTAGGGTTAGTGTTAGGGTTAGGGTTAGGGTTTAGGGTTAGGGTTAGGGTTAGGGTTAGGCTTAGGCTTAGCCTTAGGGTTAGGGTTAGGGTCAGGGTTAGGTTTAGGTTTAGGGTTAGGGTTAGGGTTAGGGTTAGGATTATGTACATGCCATGCACAGATTAGGTTTAGAGTTCCGTCTGGGGTTAGGCCTCTTAGGGTCAGGGTTAGGGTTAGGGCTAGGGTTAGGATTAGGGTTAGGGTTAGGGTTAGGGTTAGGTACATGCCATGCACAGCTGAGGTTTAGAGTTGCGTTTAGGGTCAGGCCTCTTAGGGTTAGGGTTAGGGTTAGGGTTAGGGTTAGGGTTAGGGTTATATACATGCCATGCACAGCTGAGGTTTAGAGTTAGGTCAAGGTTTAGGCCTCTTAGGGTCAGGATTAGGGTTAGGGATAGGGTTAGGGTTAGGGTTAGGGTTAGGTACATGCCATGCACAGCTGAGGTTTTGAGTTCCGTTTAGGGTTAGGGTTAGGGTTAGGGTTAGGGTTAGGGTTAGGGTTAGGGTTGAGTACATGCCATGCACAGCTGAGGTTTAGAGTTGCGTTTAGGGTTAGGCGTCTTAGGGTTAGGATTAGGGATAGGGTTAGGGTTAGGGTTAAGTGCATGCCATGCACAGCTGAGGTTTAGAGTTCCCTTTTGGGTTAGGCCTCTTAGGGTCAGGGTTAGGGTTAGTGTTAGGGTTAGGGTTAGGGTTAGGGTTAGGGTTAGGGTTAGGGTTAGGGTTGAGTACATGCCATGCACAGCTGAGGTTTAGAGTTGCGTTTAGGGTTAGGTCTATTAGGTTCAGGGTTAGGGTTAGGGTTAGTGTTAGGGTTAGGGTTAGGGTTACGGTTAGGGTTACGGTTAGGGTTACGTTTAGGTACATGCCATGCACAGCTGAGGTTTAGAGTTCCGTTTAGGGTTAGGGATCATAGGGTCATTGTTAGGGTTAGGGTCAGGGTTAGGGTTAGGGTTATGTACATGCCATGCACAGCTGAGGTTTAGAGTTCCGTTTAGGGTTAGGCCTCTTAGGGTTAGGGTTAGGGTTAGGGTTTAGGGTTAGGCTTAGGCTTAGGCTTAGGCTTAGGATTAGGGTTAGGGTCAGTGTTATGGTTAGGGTTAGGGTTAGGGTTAGGGTTAGGGTTCGGGTTTAGGGTTAGGGTTAGGCTTAGGCTTAGGCTTAGGGTTAGGGTTAGGGTCAGGGTTAGGTTTAGGTTTAGGGTTAGGGTTAGGTTTAGGCTTAGGATTATGTACATGCCATGCACAGATTAGGTTTAGAGTTCCGTCTGGGGTTAGGCCTCTTAGGGTCAGGTTTAGGGTTAGGGTTAGGGTTAGGATTAGGGTTAGGGTTAGGGTTAGGGTTAGGTACATGCCATGCACAGCTGAGGTTTAGAGTTGCGTTTAGGGTCAGGCCACTTAGGGTTAGGGTTAGGGTTAGGGTTAGGGTTAGGGTTAGGGTTAGGGTTAGGGTTAGGGTTAGGGTTAGGGTTAGGGTTAGGGTTATGTACATGCCATGCACAGCTGAGGTTTAGAGTTAGGTCAAGGTTTAGGCCTCTTAGGGTCAGGATTAGGGTTAGGGTTAGGGTTAGGGTTAGGGTTAGGGTTAGGTACATGCCATGCACAGCTGAGGTTTTGAGTTCCGTTTAGGGTTAGGGTTATGGTTAGGGGTAGGGTTAGGGTTACGGTTAGGCTTAGGGTTAGGGTTAGGGTTAGGGTTAGGGTTAGGGTTAGGTACATGCCATGCACAGCTGAGGTTTTGAGTTCCGTTTAGGGTTAGGTCTCTTAGGGTTAGGGTTAGGGTTAGGGTTAGGGTTAGGGTTAGGGTTAGGATTAGGGTTAGGGTTAGGGTTAGGGTTAGGGTTAGCCTTAGGGTTAGGGTTAGCCTTAGGGTTAGGGTTAGCCTTAGGGTTAGGGTTGAGTACATGCCATGCACAGCTGAGGTTTAGAGTTCCGTTTAGGGTTAGGTCTCTTAGGGTTAGGGTTAGGGTTAGGGTTAGGGTTAGGGTTAGGGTTAGGGTTAGGGTTAGGGTTAGGTACATTCCATGCACAGCTGAGGTTTAGAGTTCTGTTTCGGGTTAGGCCTCTTAGAGTCACGGTTAGGCTTAGGCTTAGGGTTAGGGTTAGGGTTAGGATTAGGGTCAGGGTTAGGATTAGGGTTAGGGTTAGGGTTAGGGTTATGTACATGCCATGCACTGCTGAGGTTTAGAGTTCTGTTTAGGGTTAGGCCTCTTAGGGTCACGGTTAGGCTTAGGGTTAGTGTTAGGGTTAGGGTTAGGGTTTAGGGTTAGGGTTAGGGTTAGGGTTAGGCTTAGGCTTAGCCTTAGGGTTAGGGTTAGGGTCAGGGTTAGGTTTAGGTTTAGGGTTAGGGTTAGGGTTAGGGTTAGGATTATGTACATGCCATGCACAGATTAGGTTTAGAGTTCCGTCTGGGGTTAGGCCTCTTAGGGTCAGGGTTAGGGTTAGGGCTAGGGTTAGGATTAGGGTTAGGGTTAGGGTTAGGGTTAGGTACATGCCATGCACAGCTGAGGTTTAGAGTTGCGTTTAGGGTCAGGCCTCTTAGGGTTAGGGTTAGGGTTAGGGTTAGGGTTAGGGTTAGGGTTAGGGTTATATACATGCCATGCACAGCTGAGGTTTAGAGTTAGGTCAAGGTTTAGGCCTCTTAGGGTCAGGATTAGGGTTAGGGATAGGGTTAGCGTTAGGGTTAGGGTTAGGTACATGCCATGCACAGCTGAGGTTTTGAGTTCCGTTTAGGGTTAGGGTTAGGGTTAGGGTTAGGGTTAGGGTTAGGGTTAGGGTTAGGGTTAGGGTTAGGGTTAGGTACATGCCATGCACAGCTGAGGTTTTGAGTTCCGTTTAGGGTTAGGGTTAGGGTTAGGGTTAGGGTTAGGGTTAGGGTTAGGGTTAGGGTTAGGGTTAGGGTTAGGGTTAGGGTTAGGGTTAGGTACATTCCATGCACAGCTGCGGTTTAGAGTTCCGTTTAGGGTTAGGCCTCTTAGAGTCACGGTTAGGCTTAGGCTTAGGGTTAGGGTTAGGGTTAGGGTTAGGGTCAGGGTTAGGGTTAGGGTTAGGGTTAGGGTTAGGGTTATGTACATGCCATGCACAGCTGAGGTTTAGAGTTCTGTTTAGGGTTAGGCCTCTTAGGGTCACGGTTAGGCTTAGGGTTAGGGTTAGGGTTAGGGTTTAGGGTTAGGGTTAGGGTTAGGCTTAGGCTTAGGCTTAGGCTTAGGGTTAGGGTTAGGGTCAGGGTTAGGTTTAGGTTTAGGGTTAGGGTTAGGGTTAGGGTTAGGATTATGTACATGCCATGCACAGATTAGGTTTAGAGTTCCGTCTGGGGTTAGGCCTCTTAGGGTCAGGGTTAGGGTTAGGGTTAGGGTTAGGGTTAGGGTTAGGGTTAGGGTTAGGGTTACGTACATGCCATGCACAGCTGAGGTTTAGAGTTCCGTTTAGGCTTAGGCCTCTTAGGGTTAGGGTTAGGGTTAGGGCTAGGTACATGCCATGCACAGCTGAGGTTTAGAGTTGCGTTTAGGTTTAGGCCTCTTAGGGTTAGGTTTAGTGTCAGGGTTAGGGTTAGGGTTAGCGTTAGGGTTAGGGTTAGGTACATGCCATGCACAGCTGAGGTTTAGAGTTCCGTTTAGGGTTAGGCCTCTTAGGGTCAGGATTAGGGTTAGGTCTAGAGTTAGGGTTAGGCTTAAGGTTAGAGTTAGGGTTAGGGTTAGGGTTAGCGTTAGGTACATGCCATGCACAGCTGAGGTTTAGAGTTCCGTTTTGGGTTAGGCCTCTTAGGGTCAGGTTTAGTGTTAGGGTTAGGGTTAGGGTTAGGGTTAGGGTTAGGGTTAGGGTTAGGGTTAGGTACATGCCATGCACAGCTGAGGTTTAGAGTTCCGTTTAGGGTTAGGCCTCTTAGGGTCAGGATTAGGGTTAGGTCTAGGGTTAGGGTTAGGCTTAAGGTTAGGGTTAGGGTTAGGTTTAGGGTTAAGTGCATGCCATGCACAGCTGAGGTTTAGAGTTCCGTTTTGGGTTAGGCGTCTTAGGGTCAGGATTAGTGTTAGGGTAAGGGTTAGGGTTAGGGTTAGGGTTAGGGTTAGGGTTAGGGTTAGGGTTACGTACATGCCATGCACAGCTGAGGTTTAGAGTTGCGTTTAGGGTCAGGCCTCTTAGGGTTAGGGTTAGGGTTAGGGTTAGGGTTAGGGTTATGTACATGCCATGCACAGCTGAAGTTTAGAGTTCCGTTTTGGGTTAGGCGTCTTAGGGTCAGGATTAGGGTTAGGGTTAGGGTTAGGGTTAGGGTTCGGGTAAGGGTTAGGGTTAGGGTTAGGGTTAAGTGCATGCCATGCACAGCTGAGGTTTTGAGTTCCGTTTAGGGTTAGGTCTCTTAGGGTTAGGGTTAGGGTTAGGGTTAGGGTTAGGGTTAGGGTTAGGGTTAGGGTTAGGGTTAGGGTTAGGGTTAGGGTTAGGGTTAGGGTTAGCCTTAGGGTTAGGGTTAGCCTTAGGGTTAGGGTTGAGTACATGCCATGCACAGCTGAGGTTTAGAGTTCCGTTTTGGGTTAGGTCTCTTAGGGTTAGGGTTAGGGTTAGGGTTAGGGTTAGGGTTAGGGTTAGGGTTAGGGTTAGGGTTAGGGTTAAGGTTAGGGTTAGGGTTAGGTACATTCCATGCACAGCTGAGGTTTAGACTTCCGTTTAGGGTTAGGCCTCTTAGAGTCACGGTTAGGCTTAGGCTTAGGGTTAGGGTTAGGGTTAGGGTTAGGGTCAGGGTTAGGGTTAGGGTTAGGGTTAGGGTTAGGGTTAGGGTTGAGTACATGCCATGCACAGCTGAGGTTTAGAGTTGCGTTTAGGGTTAGGTCTATTAGGTTCAGGGTTAGGGTTAGGGTTAGTGTTAGGGTTAGGGTTAGGGTTACGGTTAGGGTTACGGTTAGGGTTACGTTTAGGTACATGCCATGCACAGCTGAGGTTTAGAGTTCCGTTTAGGGTTAGGTCTCATACGGTCATTGTTAGGGTTAGGGTCAGGGTTAGGGTTAGGGTTATGTACATGCCATGCACACCTGAGGTTTAGAGTTCCGTTTAGGGTTAGGCCTCTTAGGGTTAGGGTTAGGGTTAGGGTTTAGGGTTAGGCTTAGGCTTAGGCTTAGGCTTAGGATTAGGGTTAGGGTCAGTGTTATGGTTAGGGTTAGGGTTAGGGTTAGGGTTAGGGTTCGGGTTTAGGGTTAGGGTTAGGGTTAGGGTTAGGCTTAGGCTTAGGCTTAGGATTAGGGTTAGGGTCAGGGTTAGGTTTAGGTTTAGGGTTAGGGTTAGGTTTAGGCTTAGGATTATGTACATGCCATGCACAGATTAGGTTTAGAGTTCCGTCTGGGGTTAGGCCTCTTAGGGTCAGGTTTAGGGTTAGGGTTAGGGTTAGGGTTAGGGTTAGGGTTACCTACATGCCATGCACAGCTGAGGTTTAGAGTTGCGTTTAGGGTCAGGCCACTTAGGGATAGGGTTAGGGTTAGGGTTAGGGTTAGGGTTAGGGTTAGGGTTAGGGTTAGGGTTAGGGTTAGGGTTATGTACATGCCATGCACAGCTGAGGTTTAGAGTTAGGTCAAGGTTTAGGCCTCTTAGGGTCAGGATTAGGGTTAGGGTTAGGGTTAGGGTTAGGGTTAGGGTTAGGTACATGCCATGCACAGCTGAGGTTTAGAGTTCCGTTTAGGGTTAGGTCTCTTAGGGTTAGGGTTAGGGTTAGGGTTAGGGTTAGGGTTAGGGTTAGGGTTAGGGTTAGGGTTAGGGTTAGGGTTAGGTACATTCCATGCACAGCTGAGGTTTAGAGTTCTGTTTCGGGTTAGGCCTCTTAGAGTCACGGTTAGGCTTAGGCTTAGGGTTAGGGTTAGGGTTAGGGTTAGGGTCAGGGTTAGGGTTAGGGTTAGGGTTAGGGTTAGGGTTATGTACATGCCATGCACAGCTGAGGTTTAGAGTTCTGTTTAGGGTTAGGCCTCTTAGGGTCACGGTTAGGCTTAGGGTTAGTGTTAGGGTTAGGGTTAGGGTTTAGGGTTAGGGTTAGGGTTAGTGTTAGGCTTAGGCTTAGCCTTAGGGTTAGGGTTAGGGTCAGGGTTAGGTTTAGGTTTAGGTTTAGGGTTAGGGTTAGGGTTAGGATTATGTACATGCCATGCACAGATTAGGTTTAGAGTTCCGTCTGGGGTTAGGCCTCTTAGGGTCAGGGTTAGGGTTAGGGCTAGGGTTAGGGTTAGGGTTAGGGTTAGGTACATGCCATGCACAGCTGAGGTTTAGAGTTGCGCTTAGGGTCAGGCCTCTTAGGGTTAGGGTTAGGGTTAGGGTTAGGGTTAGGGTTAGGGTTAGGGTTATATACATGCCATGCACAGCTGAGGTTTAGAGTTAGGTCAAGGTTTAGGCCTCTTAGGGTCAGAATTAGGGTTAGGGTTAGGGTTAGGGTTAGGGTTAGGGTTAGGTACATGCCATGCACAGCTGAGGTTTTGAGTTCCGTTTAGGGTTAGGGTTAGGGTTAGGGTTAGGGTTAGGGTTAGGGTTAGGGTTAGGGTTAGGGTTAGGGTTGGGGTTAGGGTTAGGGTTAGGGTTAGGGTTAGGGTTCGGGTTAGGTACATGCCATGCACAGCTGAGGTTTAGAGTTGCGTTTAGGGTTAGGCGTCTTAGGGTTAGGATTAGGGATAGGGTTAGGGTTAGGGTTAAGTGCATGCCATGCACAGCTGAGGTTTAGAGTTCCCTTTTGGGTTAGGCCTCTTAGGGTCAGGGTTAGGGTTAGGGTTAGGGTTAGGGTTAGGGTTAGGGTTAGGGTTAGGGTTAGGGTTAGGGTTAGGGTTGAGTACATGCCATGCACAGCTGAGGTTTAGAGTTGCGTTTAGGGTTAGGTCTATTAGGTTCAGGGTTAGGGTTAGGGTTAGTGTTAGGGTTAGGGTTAGGGTTACGGTTAGGGTTACGGTTAGGGTTACGTTTAGGTACATGCCATGCACAGCTGAGGTTTAGAGTTCCGTTTAGGGTTAGGGATCATAGGGTCATTGTTAGGGTTAGGGTCAGGGTTAGGGTTAGGGTTATGTACATGCCATGCACAGCTGAGGTTTAGAGTTCCGTTTAGGGTTAGGCCTCTTAGGGTTAGGGTTAGGGTTAGGGTTTAGGGTTAGGCTTAGGCTTAGGCTTAGGCTTAGGATTAGGGTTAGGGTCAGTGTTATGGTTAGGGTTAGGGTTAGGGTTAGGGTTAGGGTTAGGGTTAGGGTTAGGGTTAGGGTTCGGGTTAGGTACATGCCATGCACAGCTGAGGTTTAGAGTTGCGTTTAGGGTCAGGCCTCTTAGGGTTAGGGTTAGGGTTAGGGTTAGGGTTAGGGTTAGGGTTATGTACATGCCATTCACAGCTGAGGTTTAGAGTTCCGTCAAGGGTTAGGCCTCTTAGGGTCAGGATTAGGGTCAGGTTTAGCGTTAGGGTTAGGGTCAGGATTAGGGTTAGGTTTAGGTTTAGGGTTAGGGTTAGGGTTAGGGTTAGGGTTAGGGTTGAGTACATGCCATGCACAGCTGAGGTTTAGAGTTGCGTTTAGGGTTAGGCGTCTTAGGGTTAGGATTAGGGATAGGGTTAGGGTTAGGGTTAAGTGCATGCCATGCACAGCTGAGGTTTAGAGTTCCCTTTTGGGTTAGGCCTCTTAGGGTCAGGGTTAGGGTTAGTGTTAGGGTTAGGGTTAGGGTTAGGGTTAGGGTTAGGGTTAGGGTTAGGGTTGAGTACATGCCATGCACAGCTGAGGTTTAGAGTTGCGTTTAGGGTTAGGTCTATTAGGTTCAGGGTTAGGGTTAGGGTTAGTGTTAGGGTTAGGGTTAGGGTTACGGTTAGGGTTACGGTTAGGGTTACGTTTAGGTACATGCCATGCACAGCTGAGGTTTAGAGTTCCGTTTAGGGTTAGGGATCATAGGGTCATTGTTAGGGTTAGGGTCAGGGTTAGGGTTAGGGTTATGTACATGCCATGCACAGCTGAGGTTTAGAGTTCCGTTTAGGGTTAGGCCTCTTAGGGTTAGGGTTAGGGTTAGGGTTTAGGGTTAGGCTTAGGCTTAGGCTTAGGCTTAGGATTAGGGTTAGGGTCAGTGTTATGGTTAGGGTTAGGGTTAGGGTTAGGGTTAGGGTTCGGGTTTAGGGTTAGGGTTAGGCTTAGGCTTAGGCTTAGGGTTAGGGTTAGGGTCAGGGTTAGGTTTAGGTTTAGGGTTAGGGTTAGGTTTAGGCTTAGGATTATGTACATGCCATGCACAGATTAGGTTTAGAGTTCCGTCTGGGGTTAGGCCTCTTAGGGTCAGGTTTAGGGTTAGGGTTAGGGTTAGGATTAGGGTTAGGGTTAGGGTTAGGGTTAGGTACATGCCATGCACAGCTGAGGTTTAGAGTTGCGTTTAGGGTCAGGCCACTTAGGGTTAGGGTTAGGGTTAGGGTTAGGGTTAGGGTTAGGGTTAGGGTTAGGGTTAGGGTTAGGGTTAGGGTTAGGGTTAGGGTTATGTACATGCCATGCACAGCTGAGGTTTAGAGTTAGGTCAAGGTTTAGGCCTCTTAAGGTCAGGATTAGGGTTAGGGTTAGGGTTAGGGTTAGGGTTAGGGTTAGGTACATGCCATGCACAGCTGAGGTTTTGAGTTCCGTTTAGGGTTAGGGTTATGGTTAGGGGTAGGGTTAGGGTTACGGTTAGGCTTAGGGTTAGGGTTAGGGTTAGGGTTAGGGTTAGGGTTAGGTACATGCCATGCACAGCTGAGGTTTTGAGTTCCGTTTAGGGTTAGGTCTCTTAGGGTTAGGGTTAGGGTTAGGGTTAGGGTTAGGGTTAGGGTTAGGATTAGGGTTAGGGTTAGGGTTAGGGTTAGGGTTAGCCTTAGGGTTAGGGTTAGCCTTAGGGTTAGGGTTAGCCTTAGGGTTAGGGTTGAGTACATGCCATGCACAGCTGAGGTTTAGAGTTCCGTTTAGGGTTAGGTCTCTTAGGGTTAGGGTTAGGGTTAGGGTTAGGGTTAGGGTTAGGGTTAGGGTTAGGGTTAGGGTTAGGGTTAGGTACATTCCATGCACAGCTGAGGTTTAGAGTTCTGTTTCGGGTTAGGCCTCTTAGAGTCACGGTTAGGCTTAGGCTTAGGGTTAGGGTTAGGGTTAGGGTTAGGGTCAGGGTTAGGGTTAGGGTTAGGGTTAGGGTTAGGGTTATGTACATGCCATGCACTGCTGAGGTTTAGAGTTCTGTTTAGGGTTAGGCCTCTTAGGGTCACGGTTAGGCTTAGGGTTAGTGTTAGGGTTAGGGTTAGGGTTTAGGGTTAGGGTTAGGGTTAGGGTTAGGCTTAGGCTTAGCCTTAGGGTTAGGGTTAGGGTCAGGGTTAGGTTTAGGTTTAGGGTTAGGGTTAGGGTTAGGGTTAGGATTATGTACATGCCATGCACAGATTAGGTTTAGAGTTCCGTCTGGGGTTAGGCCTCTTAGGGTCAGGGTTAGGGTTAGGGCTAGGGTTAGGATTAGGGTTAGGGTTAGGGTTAGGGTTAGGTACATGCCATGCACAGCTGAGGTTTAGAGTTGCGTTTAGGGTCAGGCCTCTTAGGGTTAGGGTTAGGGTTAGGGTTAGGGTTAGGGTTAGGGTTATATACATGCCATGCACAGCTGAGGTTTAGAGTTAGGTCAAGGTTTAGGCCTCTTAGGGTCAGGATTAGGGTTAGGGATAGGGTTAGGGTTAGGGTTAGGGTTAGGTACATGCCATGCACAGCTGAGGTTTTGAGTTCCGTTTAGGGTTAGGGTTAGGGTTAGGGTTAGGGTTAGGGTTAGGGTTAGGGTTGAGTACATGCCATGCACAGCTGAGGTTTAGAGTTGCGTTTAGGGTTAGGCGTCTTAGGGTTAGGATTAGGGATAGGGTTAGGGTTAGGGTTAAGTGCATGCCATGCACAGCTGAGGTTTAGAGTTCCCTTTTGGGTTAGGCCTCTTAGGGTCAGGGTTAGGGTTAGTGTTAGGGTTAGGGTTAGGGTTAGGGTTAGGGTTAGGGTTAGGGTTAGGGTTGAGTACATGCCATGCACAGCTGAGGTTTAGAGTTGCGTTTAGGGTTAGGTCTATTAGGTTCAGGGTTAGGGTTAGGGTTAGTGTTAGGGTTAGGGTTAGGGTTACGGTTAGGGTTACGGTTAGGGTTACGTTTAGGTACATGCCATGCACAGCTGAGGTTTAGAGTTCCGTTTAGGGTTAGGGATCATAGGGTCATTGTTAGGGTTAGGGTCAGGGTTAGGGTTAGGGTTATGTACATGCCATGCACAGCTGAGGTTTAGAGTTCCGTTTAGGGTTAGGCCTCTTAGGGTTAGGGTTAGGGTTAGGGTTTAGGGTTAGGCTTAGGCTTAGGCTTAGGCTTAGGATTAGGGTTAGGGTCAGTGTTATGGTTAGGGTTAGGGTTAGGGTTAGGGTTAGGGTTCGGGTTTAGGGTTAGGGTTAGGCTTAGGCTTAGGCTTAGGGTTAGGGTTAGGGTCAGGGTTAGGTTTAGGTTTAGGGTTAGGGTTAGGTTTAGGCTTAGGATTATGTACATGCCATGCACAGATTAGGTTTAGAGTTCCGTCTGGGGTTAGGCCTCTTAGGGTCAGGTTTAGGGTTAGGGTTAGGGTTAGGATTAGGGTTAGGGTTAGGGTTAGGGTTAGGTACATGCCATGCACAGCTGAGGTTTAGAGTTGCGTTTAGGGTCAGGCCACTTAGGGTTAGGGTTAGGGTTAGGGTTAGGGTTAGGGTTAGGGTTAGGGTTAGGGTTAGGGTTAGGGTTAGGGTTAGGGTTAGGGTTATGTACATGCCATGCACAGCTGAGGTTTAGAGTTAGGTCAAGGTTTAGGCCTCTTAGGGTCAGGATTAGGGTTAGGGTTAGGGTTAGGGTTAGGGTTAGGGTTAGGTACATGCCATGCACAGCTGAGGTTTTGAGTTCCGTTTAGGGTTAGGGTTATGGTTAGGGGTAGGGTTAGGGTTACGGTTAGGCTTAGGGTTAGGGTTAGGGTTAGGGTTAGGGTTAGGGTTAGGTACATGCCATGCACAGCTGAGGTTTTGAGTTCCGTTTAGGGTTAGGTCTCTTAGGGTTAGGGTTAGGGTTAGGGTTAGGGTTAGGGTTAGGGTTAGGATTAGGGTTAGGGTTAGGGTTAGGGTTAGGGTTAGCCTTAGGGTTAGGGTTAGCCTTAGGGTTAGGGTTAGCCTTAGGGTTAGGGTTGAGTACATGCCATGCACAGCTGAGGTTTAGAGTTCCGTTTAGGGTTAGGTCTCTTAGGGTTAGGGTTAGGGTTAGGGTTAGGGTTAGGGTTAGGGTTAGGGTTAGGGTTAGGGTTAGGTACATTCCATGCACAGCTGAGGTTTAGAGTTCTGTTTCGGGTTAGGCCTCTTAGAGTCACGGTTAGGCTTAGGCTTAGGGTTAGGGTTAGGGTTAGGATTAGGGTCAGGGTTAGGATTAGGGTTAGGGTTAGGGTTAGGGTTATGTACATGCCATGCACTGCTGAGGTTTAGAGTTCTGTTTAGGGTTAGGCCTCTTAGGGTCACGGTTAGGCTTAGGGTTAGTGTTAGGGTTAGGGTTAGGGTTTAGGGTTAGGGTTAGGGTTAGGGTTAGGCTTAGGCTTAGCCTTAGGGTTAGGGTTAGGGTCAGGGTTAGGTTTAGGTTTAGGGTTAGGGTTAGGGTTAGGGTTAGGATTATGTACATGCCATGCACAGATTAGGTTTAGAGTTCCGTCTGGGGTTAGGCCTCTTAGGGTCAGGGTTAGGGTTAGGGCTAGGGTTAGGATTAGGGTTAGGGTTAGGGTTAGGGTTAGGTACATGCCATGCACAGCTGAGGTTTAGAGTTGCGTTTAGGGTCAGGCCTCTTAGGGTTAGGGTTAGGGTTAGGGTTAGGGTTAGGGTTAGGGTTAGGGTTATATACATGCCATGCACAGCTGAGGTTTAGAGTTAGGTCAAGGTTTAGGCCTCTTAGGGTCAGGATTAGGGTTAGGGATAGGGTTAGCGTTAGGGTTAGGGTTAGGTACATGCCATGCACAGCTGAGGTTTTGAGTTCCGTTTAGGGTTAGGGTTAGGGTTAGGGTTAGGGTTAGGGTTAGGGTTAGGGTTAGGGTTAGGGTTAGGGTTAGGTACATGCCATGCACAGCTGAGGTTTTGAGTTCCGTTTAGGGTTAGGGTTAGGGTTAGGGTTAGGGTTAGGGTTAGGGTTAGGGTTAGGGTTAGGGTTAGGGTTAGGGTTAGGGTTAGGGTTAGGTACATTCCATGCACAGCTGCGGTTTAGAGTTCCGTTTAGGGTTAGGCCTCTTAGAGTCACGGTTAGGCTTAGGCTTAGGGTTAGGGTTAGGGTTAGGGTTAGGGTCAGGGTTAGGGTTAGGGTTAGGGTTAGGGTTAGGGTTATGTACATGCCATGCACAGCTGAGGTTTAGAGTTCTGTTTAGGGTTAGGCCTCTTAGGGTCACGGTTAGGCTTAGGGTTAGGGTTAGGGTTAGGGTTTAGGGTTAGGGTTAGGGTTAGGCTTAGGCTTAGGCTTAGGCTTAGGGTTAGGGTTAGGGTCAGGGTTAGGTTTAGGTTTAGGGTTAGGGTTAGGGTTAGGGTTAGGATTATGTACATGCCATGCACAGATTAGGTTTAGAGTTCCGTCTGGGGTTAGGCCTCTTAGGGTCAGGGTTAGGGTTAGGGTTAGGGTTAGGGTTAGGGTTAGGGTTAGGGTTAGGGTTACGTACATGCCATGCACAGCTGAGGTTTAGAGTTCCGTTTAGGCTTAGGCCTCTTAGGGTTAGGGTTAGGGTTAGGGCTAGGTACATGCCATGCACAGCTGAGGTTTAGAGTTGCGTTTAGGTTTAGGCCTCTTAGGGTTAGGTTTAGTGTCAGGGTTAGGGTTAGGGTTAGCGTTAGGGTTAGGGTTAGGTACATGCCATGCACAGCTGAGGTTTAGAGTTCCGTTTAGGGTTAGGCCTCTTAGGGTCAGGATTAGGGTTAGGTCTAGAGTTAGGGTTAGGCTTAAGGTTAGAGTTAGGGTTAGGGTTAGGGTTAGCGTTAGGTACATGCCATGCACAGCTGAGGTTTAGAGTTCCGTTTTGGGTTAGGCCTCTTAGGGTCAGGTTTAGTGTTAGGGTTAGGGTTAGGGTTAGGGTTAGGGTTAGGGTTAGGGTTAGGGTTAGGTACATGCCATGCACAGCTGAGGTTTAGAGTTCCGTTTAGGGTTAGGCCTCTTAGGGTCAGGATTAGGGTTAGGTCTAGGGTTAGGGTTAGGCTTAAGGTTAGGGTTAGGGTTAGGTTTAGGGTTAAGTGCATGCCATGCACAGCTGAGGTTTAGAGTTCCGTTTTGGGTTAGGCGTCTTAGGGTCAGGATTAGTGTTAGGGTAAGGGTTAGGGTTAGGGTTAGGGTTAGGGTTAGGGTTAGGGTTAGGGTTACGTACATGCCATGCACAGCTGAGGTTTAGAGTTGCGTTTAGGGTCAGGCCTCTTAGGGTTAGGGTTAGGGTTAGGGTTAGGGTTAGGGTTATGTACATGCCATGCACAGCTGAAGTTTAGAGTTCCGTTTTGGGTTAGGCGTCTTAGGGTCAGGATTAGGGTTAGGGTTAGGGTTAGGGTTAGGGTTCGGGTAAGGGTTAGGGTTAGGGTTAGGGTTAAGTGCATGCCATGCACAGCTGAGGTTTTGAGTTCCGTTTAGGGTTAGGTCTCTTAGGGTTAGGGTTAGGGTTAGGGTTAGGGTTAGGGTTAGGGTTAGGGTTAGGGTTAGGGTTAGGGTTAGGGTTAGGGTTAGGGTTAGGGTTAGCCTTAGGGTTAGGGTTAGCCTTAGGGTTAGGGTTGAGTACATGCCATGCACAGCTGAGGTTTAGAGTTCCGTTTTGGGTTAGGTCTCTTAGGGTTAGGGTTAGGGTTAGGGTTAGGGTTAGGGTTAGGGTTAGGGTTAGGGTTAGGGTTAGGGTTAAGGTTAGGGTTAGGGTTAGGTACATTCCATGCACAGCTGAGGTTTAGACTTCCGTTTAGGGTTAGGCCTCTTAGAGTCACGGTTAGGCTTAGGCTTAGGGTTAGGGTTAGGGTTAGGGTTAGGGTCAGGGTTAGGGTTAGGGTTAGGGTTAGGGTTAGGGTTAGGGTTGAGTACATGCCATGCACAGCTGAGGTTTAGAGTTGCGTTTAGGGTTAGGTCTATTAGGTTCAGGGTTAGGGTTAGGGTTAGTGTTAGGGTTAGGGTTAGGGTTACGGTTAGGGTTACGGTTAGGGTTACGTTTAGGTACATGCCATGCACAGCTGAGGTTTAGAGTTCCGTTTAGGGTTAGGTCTCATACGGTCATTGTTAGGGTTAGGGTCAGGGTTAGGGTTAGGGTTATGTACATGCCATGCACACCTGAGGTTTAGAGTTCCGTTTAGGGTTAGGCCTCTTAGGGTTAGGGTTAGGGTTAGGGTTTAGGGTTAGGCTTAGGCTTAGGCTTAGGCTTAGGATTAGGGTTAGGGTCAGTGTTATGGTTAGGGTTAGGGTTAGGGTTAGGGTTAGGGTTCGGGTTTAGGGTTAGGGTTAGGGTTAGGGTTAGGCTTAGGCTTAGGCTTAGGATTAGGGTTAGGGTCAGGGTTAGGTTTAGGTTTAGGGTTAGGGTTAGGTTTAGGCTTAGGATTATGTACATGCCATGCACAGATTAGGTTTAGAGTTCCGTCTGGGGTTAGGCCTCTTAGGGTCAGGTTTAGGGTTAGGGTTAGGGTTAGGGTTAGGGTTAGGGTTACCTACATGCCATGCACAGCTGAGGTTTAGAGTTGCGTTTAGGGTCAGGCCACTTAGGGATAGGGTTAGGGTTAGGGTTAGGGTTAGGGTTAGGGTTAGGGTTAGGGTTAGGGTTAGGGTTAGGGTTATGTACATGCCATGCACAGCTGAGGTTTAGAGTTAGGTCAAGGTTTAGGCCTCTTAGGGTCAGGATTAGGGTTAGGGTTAGGGTTAGGGTTAGGGTTAGGGTTAGGTACATGCCATGCACAGCTGAGGTTTAGAGTTCCGTTTAGGGTTAGGTCTCTTAGGGTTAGGGTTAGGGTTAGGGTTAGGGTTAGGGTTAGGGTTAGGGTTAGGGTTAGGGTTAGGGTTAGGGTTAGGTACATTCCATGCACAGCTGAGGTTTAGAGTTCTGTTTCGGGTTAGGCCTCTTAGAGTCACGGTTAGGCTTAGGCTTAGGGTTAGGGTTAGGGTTAGGGTTAGGGTCAGGGTTAGGGTTAGGGTTAGGGTTAGGGTTAGGGTTATGTACATGCCATGCACAGCTGAGGTTTAGAGTTCTGTTTAGGGTTAGGCCTCTTAGGGTCACGGTTAGGCTTAGGGTTAGTGTTAGGGTTAGGGTTAGGGTTTAGGGTTAGGGTTAGGGTTAGTGTTAGGCTTAGGCTTAGCCTTAGGGTTAGGGTTAGGGTCAGGGTTAGGTTTAGGTTTAGGTTTAGGGTTAGGGTTAGGG
>NW_026599619.1:905000-915000 GCF_023634155.1 Falco peregrinus | reverse complement strand
TTAGGGTTAGGGTTAGGGTTAGGGTTAGGGTTAGGGTTAGGTACATGCCATGTACAGCTGAAATATAGAGTTCCGTTTTGGGTTAGGCCTCTTAGGGTTAGGGTTAAGGTTAGGTTTAGGGTTAGGTTTAGGGTTAGTGTTAGGGTTAGAGTTAGGGTTAGGGTTAGGGTTAAGTGCATGCCATGCACAGCTGAGGTTTAGAGTTCCGTTTTGGGTTAGGCCTCTTAGGGTCAGTGTTATGGTTAGGGTTAGGGTTAGGGTTAGGGTTAGGGTTAGGGTTAGGTACATGCCATGCACAGCTGAGGTTTAGAGTTGCGTTTAGGGTTAGGCCTCTTAGGGTCAGGATTAGGGTTAGGGTTAGGGTTCGGGTTAGGGTTAGGGTTAGGGTTAGGGTTAGGGTTAGGGTTAGGGTTATGTACCTGCCATGCACAGCTGAGGTTTAGAGTTCCGTCTAGGGTTAGGAATCTTAGGGTCAGGATTAGGGTTAGGTTTAGGATTAGGGTTAGGGTTAGGGTTAGGGTTTGGGTTAGGGATAGGGTTACCTACATGCCATGCACAGATGAGGTATAGAGTTGCGTTTAGGGTTAGGGCTCTTGGGGTTAGGGTTAAGGTTAGGGTTAGGGTTAGGGTTAGGGTTAGGGTTAGGGTTAGGGTTAACTGCATGCCATGCACAGCTGAAGTTTAGAGTTGCGTTTTGGGTTAGGCCTCTTAGGGTCAGGGTTAGGGTTAGGGTTAGGGTTAGGGTTAGGGTTAGGGTTAGGTTTAGGGTTATGTACCTTCCATGCACAGCTGAGTTTTAGAGTTCCGTCTAGGGTTAGGACTCTTAGGGTCAGGATTAGAGTTAGGTTTAGGATTAGGGTTAGGGTTAGGGTTAGGGTTAGGGTTAGGGTTAGGGTTAGGTACATGCCATGCACAGCTGACGTTTAGAGTTCCGTTTTGGGTTCGGCCTCTTAGGGTCAGGGTTAGGGTTAGGGTTAGGGTTAGGGTTAGGGTTAGGGTTACGTACATGCCATGCACAGCTGAGGTTTAGAGTTGCATTTAGGGTTAGGCCTCTTAGGGTTAGGGTTAGGGTTAGGGTTAGGGTTATGTACATGCCATGCACAGCTGACGTTTAGAGTTCCGTTTTGGGTTCGGCCTCTTAGGGTCAGGGTTAGGGTTAGGGTTAGGGTTAGGGTTAGGGTTAGGGTTAGGTACATGCCATGCACAGCTGACGTTTAGAGTTCCGTTTTGGGTTCGGCCTCTTAGGGTCAGGGTTAGGGTTAGGGTTAGGGTTAGGGTTAGGGTTAGGGTTACGTACATGCCATGCACAGCTGAGGTTTAGAGTTGCGTTTAGGGTTAGGCCTCTTAGGGTCAGGATTAGGGTTAGGGTTAGGGTTCGGGTTAGGGTTAGGGTTAGGGTTAGGGTTAGGGTTAGGGTTAGGGTTATGTACCTGCCATGCACAGCTGAGGTTTAGAGTTCCGTCTAGGGTTAGGAATCTTAGGGTCAGGATTAGGGTTAGGTTTAGGATTAGGGTTAGGGTTAGGGTTAGGGTTTGGGTTAGGGATAGGGTTACCTACATGCCATGCACAGATGAGGTATAGAGTTGCGTTTAGGGTTAGGGCTCTTGGGGTTAGGGTTAAGGTTAGGGTTAGGGTTAGGGTTAGGGTTAGGGTTAGGGTTAGGGTTAACTGCATGCCATGCACAGCTGAAGTTTAGAGTTGCGTTTTGGGTTAGGCCTCTTAGGGTCAGGGTTAGGGTTAGGGTTAGGGTTAGGGTTAGGGTTAGGGTTAGGTTTAGGGTTATGTACCTTCCATGCACAGCTGAGTTTTAGAGTTCCGTCTAGGGTTAGGACTCTTAGGGTCAGGATTAGAGTTAGGTTTAGGATTAGGGTTAGGGTTAGGGTTAGGGTTAGGGTTAGGGTTAGGGTTAGGTACATGCCATGCACAGCTGACGTTTAGAGTTCCGTTTTGGGTTCGGCCTCTTAGGGTCAGGGTTAGGGTTAGGGTTAGGGTTAGGGTTAGGGTTAGGGTTACGTACATGCCATGCACAGCTGAGGTTTAGAGTTGCATTTAGGGTTAGGCCTCTTAGGGTTAGGGTTAGGGTTAGGGTTAGGGTTATGTACATGCCATGCACAGCTGAGGTTTAGAGTTCCGTCAAGGGTCAGGACCCTTAGGGTCAGGATTAGGGTTAGTGTTAGGGTTAGGGTTAGGGTTAGGGTTAGGGTTAGGGTTACGTACATGCCATGCACAGGTGACGTTTAGAGTTCCGTTTTGGGTTAGGCCTCTTAGGGTTAGGGTTAAGGTTAGGTTTAGGGTTTGGTTTAGGGTTAGGGTTAGGGTTAGGGTTAGGGTTAGGGTTAGGGTTAAGTGCATGCCATGCACAGCTGAGGCTTAGAGTTCCGTTTTGGGTTAGGTCTCTTAGGGTTAGGGTTAGGGTTAAGGTTAGGGTTAGGGTTAGGGTTAGGGTTAGGGTTAGGGTTAGGGTTAGTGTTAACTGCATGCCATGCACAGCTGAGGTTTAGAGTTCCGTTTTGGGTTAGGCCTCTTAGGGTCAGTGTTAGGGTTAGGGTTAGGGTTAGGCTTAGGGTTAGGGTTAGGGTTAGGTACATGCCTTGCACAGCTGATGTTTAGACTTGCGTTTAGGGTTAGGCCTCTTAGGGTCAGGATTAGGGTTAGGGTTAGGGTTCGGGTTAGCGTTAGGGTTAGGGTTAGGGTTAGGGTTAGGGTTATGTACCTGCCATGCACAGCTGAGGTTTAGAGTTCCGTCTAGGGTTAGGACTCTTAGGGTCAGGATTAGGGTTAGGTTTAGGATTAGGGTTAGGGTTAGGGTTAGGGTTAGGGTTAGGGTTACCTACATGCCATGCACAGCTGAGGTATAGAGTTGCGTTTAGGGTTAGGGCTCTTAGGGTTAGGGTTAAGGTTAGGGTTAGGGTTAGGGTTAGGGTTAGGGTTAGGGTTAGGGTTAGGGTTAGGGTTAACTGCATGCCATGCACAGCTGAGGTTTAGAGTTGCGTTTTGGGTTAGGCCTCTTAGGGTCAGGGTTAGGGTTAGGGTTAGGGTTAGGGTTAGGGTTAGGGTTAGGGTTAGGGTTAGGGTTAGGTTTAGGGTTATGTACCTTCCATGCACAGCTGAGTTTTAGAGTTCCGTCTAGGGTTAGGACTCTTAGGGTCAGGATTAGAGTTAGGTTTAGGATTAGGGTTAGGGTTAGGGTTAGGCTTAGGGTTAGGGTTAGGGTTAGGTACATGCCATGCACAGCTGATGTTTAGAGTTGCGTTTAGGGTTAGGCCTCTTAGGGTCAGGATTAGGGTTAGGGTTAGGGTTCGGGTTAGCGTTAGGGTTAGGGTTAGGGTTAGGGTTAGGGTTAGGGTTAGGGTTATGTACCTGCCATGCACAGCTGAGGTTTAGAGTTCCGTCTAGGGTTAGGACTCTTAGGGTCAGGATTAGTGTTAGGTTTAGGATTAGGGTTAGGGTTAGGGTTAGGGTTAGGGTTAGGGTTAGGGTTAGGGTTACCTACATGCCATGCACAGCTGAGGTTTAGAGTTGCATTTAGGGTTAGGCCTCTTAGGGTTAGGGTTAGGGTTAGGGTTAGGGTTATGTACATGCCATGCACAGCTGAGGTTTAGAGTTCCGTCAAAGGTTATGACCCTTAGGGTTAGGGTTAGGGTTAGGGTTAGGGTTAGGGTTAGGGTTAGGGTTAGGGTTAGGGTTAGGGTTAGGGTTACGTCCATGCCATGCACAGCTGAGGTTTAGAGATGCGTTTAGGTTTAGGCCTCTTAGGGTCAGTGTTAGGGTTAGGGTTAGGGTTAGGCTTAGGGTTAGGGTTAGGGTTAGTGTTAACTGCATGCCATGCACAGCTGAGGTTTAGAGTTCCGTTTTGGGATAGGCCTCTTAGGGTCAGGGTTAGGGTTAGGGTTAGGGTTAGGGTTAGGGTTAGGGTTAGGATTAGGGTTAGGGTTAGGGTAAGGGTTAGGTACATGCCATGCACAGCTGAGGTTTAGAGTTCCGTTTAGGTTTAGGCCTCTTAGGGTCAGTGTTAGGGTTAGGGTTAGGGTTAGGGTTAGGGTTAGGTACATGCCATGCACAGCTGAGGTTTTGAGTTGCGTTTAGGGTTAGGCCTCTTAGGGTCAGGATTAGGGTTAGGGTTAGGGTTCGGGTTAGCGTTAGGGTTAGGGTTAGGATTAGGGTTAGGGTTAGGGTTAGGGTTAGGTACATGCCATGCACAGCTGAGGTTATAGAGTTCCATCAAGGTTTAGGACTCTTAGGGTCAGGATTAGGGTTAGGGTTAGGGTTCGGGTTAGCGTTAGGGTTAGTGTTAGGGTTAGGGTTAGGGTTAGGGTTAGGGTTATGTACCTGCCATGCACAGCTGAGGTTTAAAGTTGCATTTAGGATTAGGCCTCTTAGGGTTAGGGTTAGGGTTAGGGTTAGGGTTAGGGTTATGGTTAGGGTTAGGGTTAGGGTTAGGTACATGCCATGCACAGGTGACGTTTAGAGTTCCGTTTTGGGTTCGGCCTCTTAGGGTCAGGGTTAGGGTTAGGGTTAGGGTTAGGTTTAGGGTTACGTACATGCCATGCACAGCTGAGGTTTAGAGTTGCATTTAGGGTTAGGCCTCTTAGGGTTAGGGTTAGGGTTAGGGTTAGTGTTAACTGCATGCCATGCACAGCTGAGGTTTAGAGTTCCGTTTTGGGTTAGGCCTCTTAGGGTCAGTGTTAGGGTTAGGGTTAGGGTTAGGCTTAGGGTTAGGGTTAGGGTTAGGTACATGCCATGCACAGCTGAGGTTTAGAGTTGCGTTTAGGGTTAGGCCTCTTAGGGTCAGGATTAGGGTTAGGGTTAGGGTTCGGGTTAGCGTTAGGGTTAGGGTTAGGGTTAGGATTAGGGTTAGGGTAAGGGTTAGGGTTAGGTACATGCCATGCACAGCTGAGGTTATAGAGTTCCATCAAGGGTTAGGCCTCTTAGGGTCAGGATTAGGGTTAGGGTTAGGGTTCGGGTTAGCGTTAGGGTTAGTGTTAGGGTTAGGGTTAGGGTTAGGGTTAGGGTTATGTACCTGCCATGCACAGCTGAGGTTTAGAGTTCCGTCTAGGGTTAGGAATCTTAGGGTTAGGGTTAGGGTTAAGGTTAGGGTTAGGGTTAGGGTTAGGGTTAGGGTTAGGGTTAGTGTTAACTGCATGCCATGCACAGCTGAGGTTTAGAGTTCTGTTTTGGGTTAGGCCTCTTAGGGTCAGTGTTAGGGTTAGGGTTAGGGTTAGGGTTAGGGTTAGGGTTAGGGTTAGGTACATGCCATGCACAGCTGAGGTTTAGAGTTGCGTTTAGGGTTAGGCCTCTTAGGGTCAGGATTAGGGTTAGGGTTAGGGTTCGGGTTAGGGTTAGGGTTAGGGTTAGGGTTAGGGTTAGGGTTAGGGTTATGTACCTGCCATGCACAGCTGAGGTTTAGAGTTCCGTCTAGGGTTAGGAATCTTAGGGTCAGGATTAGGGTTAGGTTTAGGATTAGGGTTAGGGTTAGGGTTAGGGTTAGGGTTAGGGTTAGGGTTACCTACATGCCATGCACAGCTGAGGTATAGAGTTGCGTTTAGGGTTAGGGCTCTTGGGGTTAGGGTTAAGGTTAGGGTTAGGGTTAGGGTTAGGGTTAGGGTTAGGGTTAGGGTTAACTGCATGCCATGCACAGCTGAAGTTTAGAGTTGCGTTTTGGGTTAGGCCTCTTAGGGTCAGGGTTAGGGTTAGGGTTAGGGTTAGGGTTAGGGTTAGGTTTAGGGTTATGTACCTTCCATGCACAGCTGAGTTTTAGAGTTCCGTCTAGGGTTAGGACTCTTAGGGTCAGGATTACAGTTAGGTTTAGGATTAGGGTTAGGGTTAGGGTTAGGGTTAGGGTTAGGGTTAGGGTTAGGTACATGCCATGCACAGCTGACGTTTAGAGTTCCGTTTTGGGTTCGGCCTCTTAGGGTCAGGGTTAGGGTTAGGGTTAGGGTTAGGGTTAGGGTTAGGGTTACGTACATGCCATGCACAGCTGAGGTTTAGAGTTGCATTTAGGGTTAGGCCTCTTAGGGTTAGGGTTAGGGTTAGGGTTAGGGTTATGTACATGCCATGCACAGCTGAGGTTTACAGTTCCGTCAAAGGTTATGAACCTTAGGGTGAGGATTAGGGTTAGGGTTAGGGTTAGGGTTAGGGTTAGGGTTAGGGTTAGGGTTAGGGTTAGGGTTACGTCCATGCCATGCACAGCTGAGGTTTAGAGTTGCGTTTAGGGTTAGGCCTCTTAGGGTTAGGGTTAAGGTTAGGTTTAGGGTTAGGTTTAGGGTTAGGGTTAGGGTTAGTGTTAACTGCATGCCATGCACAGCTGATGTTTAGAGTTCCGTTTTGGGTTAGGCCTCTTAGGGTCAGTGTTAGGGTTAGGGTTAGGGTTAGGGTTAGGGTTAGGGTTAGGGTTAGGCTTAGGGTTAGGGTTAGGTACATGCCATGCACAGCTGAGGTTTTGAGTTGCGTTTAGGGTTAGGCCTCTTAGGGTCAGGATTAGGGTTAGGGTTAGGGTTCGGGTTAGCGTTAGGGTTAGGGTTAGGATTAGGGTTAGGGTAAGGGTTAGGGTTAGGTACATGCCATGCACAGCTGAGGTTATAGAGTTCCATCAAGGTTTAGGACTCTTAGGGTCAGGATTAGGGTTAGGGTTAGGGTTCGGGTTAGCGTTAGGGTTAGTGTTAGGGTTAGGGTTAGGGTTAGGGTTAGGGTTAGGGTTATGTACCTGCCATGCACAGCTGAGGTTTAAAGTTGCATTTAGGGTTAGGCCTCTTAGGATTAGGGTTAGGGTTAGGGTTAGGGTTAGGGTTAGGGTTAGGGTTAGGTACATGCCATGCACAGCTGACGTTTAGAGTTCCGTTTTGGGTTCGGCCTCTTAGGGTCAGGGTTAGGGTTAGGGTTAGGGTTAGGGTTAGGGTTACGTACATGCCATGCACAGCTGAGGTTTAGAGTTGCATTTAGGGTTAGGCCTCTTAGGGTTAGGGTTAGGGTTAGGGTTAGGGTTAGGGTTATGTACATGCCATGCACAGCTGAGGTTTAGAGTTCCGTCAAGGGTCAGGACCCTTAGGGTCAGGATTAGGGTTAGTGTTAGGGTTAGGGTTAGGGTTAGGGTTAGGGTTAGGGTTAGGGTTACGTACATGCCATGCACAGGTGACGTTTAGAGTTCCGTTTTGGGTTAGGCCTCTTAGGGTTAGGGTTAAGGTTAGGTTTAGGGTTAGGTTTAGGGTTAGGGTTAGGGTTAGGGTTAGGGTTAGGGTTAGGGTTAAGTGCATGCCATGCACAGCTGAGGTTTAGAGTTCCGTTTTGGGTTAGGTCTCTTAGGGTTAGGGTTAGGGTTAAGGTTAGGGTTAGGGTTAGGGTTAGGGTTAGGGTTAGGGTTAGTGTTAACTGCATGCCATGCACAGCTGAGGTTTAGAGTTCCGTTTTGGGTTAGGCCTCTTAGGGTCAGTGTTAGGGTTAGGGTTAGGGTTAGGCTTAGGGTTAGGGTTAGGGTTAGGTACATGCCATGCACAGCTGATGTTTAGAGTTGCGTTTAGGGTTAGGCCTCTTAGGGTCAGGATTAGGGTTAGGGTTAGGGTTCGGGTTAGCGTTAGGGTTAGGGTTAGGGTTAGGGTTAGGGTTAGGGTTAGGGTTAGGGTTATGTACCTGCCATGCACAGCTGAGGTTTAGAGTTCCGTCTAGGGTTAGGACTCTTAGGGTCAGGATTAGGGTTAGGTTTAGGATTAGGGTTAGGGTTAGGGTTAGGGTTAGGGTTAGGGTTAGGGTTAGGGTTACCTACATGCCATGCACAGCTGAGGTATAGAGTTGCGTTTAGGGATAGGGCTCTTAGGGTTAGGGTTAAGGTTAGGGTTAGGGTTAGGGTTAGGGTTAGGGTTAGGATTAGGGTTAGGGTTAACTGCATGCCATGCACAGCTGAGGTTTAGAGTTCCGTTTTGGGTTAGGCCTCTTAGGGTCAGGGTTAGGGTTAGGGTTAGGGTTAGGGTTAGGGTTAGGGTTAGGGTTAGGGTTAGGGTTAGGGTTAGGGTTAGGTTTAGGGTTATGTACCTTCCATGCACAGCTGAGTTTTAGAGTTCCGTCTAGGGTTAGGACTCTTAGGGTCAGGATTAGAGTTAGGTTTAGGATTAGGGTTAGGGTTAGGGTTAGGGTTAGGGTTAGGGTTAGGTACATGCCATGCACAGCTGACGTTTAGAGTTCCGTTTTGGGTTCGGCCTCTTAGGGTCAGGGTTAGGGTTAGGGTTAGGGTTAGGGTTAGGGTTAGGGTTACGTACATGCCATGCACAGCTGAGGTTTAGAGTTGCATTTAGGGTTAGGCCTCTTAGGGTTAGGGTTAGGGTTAGGGTTAGGGTTATGTACATGCCATGCACAGCTGAGGTTTAGAGTTCCGTCAAGGGTTAGGACCCTTAGGGTCAGGATTAGTGTTAGTGTTAGGGTTAGGGTTAGGGTTAGGGTTAGGGTTAGGGTTAGGGTTAGGGTTAGGGTTAGGGTTACGTCCATGCCATGCACAGCTGAGGTTTAGAGTTGCGTTTAGGGTTAGGCCTCTTAGGGTTAGGGTTAAGGTTAGGTTTAGGGTTAGGTTTAGGGTTAGGGTTAGGGTTAGTGTTAACTGCATGCCATGCACAGCTGAGGTTTAGAGTTCCGTTTTGGGTTAGGCCTCTTAGGGTCAGGGTTAGGGTTAGGGTTAGGGTTAGGGTTAGGGTTAGGGTTAGGGTTAGGATTAGGGTTAGGGTTAGGGTAAGGGTTAGGTACATGCCATGCACAGCTGAGGTTTAGAGTTCCGTTTTGGGTTAGGCCTCTTAGGGTCAGTGTTAGGGTTAGGGTTAGGGTTAGGTACATGCCATGCACAGCTGAGGTTTTGAGTTGCGTTTAGGGTTAGGCCTCTTAGGGTCAGGATTAGGGTTACGGTTAGGGTTCGGGTTAGCGTTAGGGTTAGGGTTAGGATTAGGGTTAGGGTTAGGGTTAGGGTTAGGTACATGCCATGCACAGCTGAGGTTATAGAGTTCCATCAAGGTTTAGGACTCTTAGGGTCAGGATTAGGGTTAGGGTTAGGGTTCGGGTTAGCGTTAGGGTTAGTGTTAGGGTTAGGGTTAGGGTTAGGGTTATGTACCTGCCATGCACAGCTGAGGTTTAAAGTTGCATTTAGGATTAGGCCTCTTAGGGTTAGGGTTAGGGTTAGGGTTAGGGTTAGGGTTAGGGTTAGGGTTAGGGTTAGGGTTAGGGTTAGGGTTAGGGTTAGGTAAATGCCATGCACAGGTGACGTTTAGAGTTCCGTTTTGGGTTCGGCCTCTTAGGGTCAGGGTTAGGGTTAGGGTTAGGGTTAGGGTTATGTACATGCCATGCACAGCTGAGGTTTAGAGTTCCGTCAAGGGTTAGGACCCTTAGGGTCAGGATTAGGGTTAGGGTTAGGGTTAGGGTTAGGGTTAGGGTTAGGGTTAGGGTTACGTACATGCCATGCACAGCAGAAGTTTAGAGTTGCGTTTACGGTTAGGCCTCTTAGGGTCAGGATTAGAGTTAGGTTTAGGATTAGGGTTAGGGTTAGGGTTAGGGTTAGGGTTAGGGTTAAGTACATGCCATGCACAGCTGACGTTTAGAGTTCCGTTTTGGGTTCGGCCTCTTAGGGTCAGGGTTAGGGTTAGGGTTAGGTTTAGGGTTAGTGTTAACTGCATGCCATGCACAGCTGAGGTTTAGAGTTCCGTTTTGGGTTAGGTCTCTTAGGGTTAGGGTTAGGATTAAGGTTAGGGTTAGGGTTAGGGTTAGGGTTAGGGTTAGGGTTAGGGTTAGGGTTAGTGTTAACTGCATGCCATGCACAGCTGAGGTTTAGAGTTCCGTTTTGGGTTAGGCCTCTTAGGGTCAGTGTTAGGGTTAGGGTTAGGGTTAGGCTTAGGGTTAGGGTTAGGGTTAGGTACATGCCATGCACAGCTGAGGTTTAGAGTTGCGTTTAGGGTTAGGCCTCTTAGGGTCAGGATTAGGGTTAGGGTTAGGGTTCGGGTTAGCGTTAGGGTTAGGGTTAGGGTTAGGATTAGGG
>NW_026599619.1:862500-880000 GCF_023634155.1 Falco peregrinus | reverse complement strand
GTGTTAACTGCATGCCATGCACAGCTGAGGTTTAGAGTTCCGTTTTGGGTTAGGCCTCTTAGGGTCAGTGTTAGGGTTAGGGTTAGGGTTAGGCTTAGGGTTAGGGTTAGGGTTAGGTACATGCCATGCACAGCTGAGGTTTAGAGTTGCGTTTAGGGTTAGGCCTCTTAGGGTCAGGATTAGGGTTAGGGTTAGGGTTCGGGTTAGCGTTAGGGTTAGGGTTAGGGTTAGGATTAGGGTTAGGGTAAGGGTTAGGGTTAGGTACATGCCATGCACAGCTGAGGTTATAGAGTTCCATCAAGGGTTAGGCCTCTTAGGGTCAGGATTAGGGTTAGGGTTAGGGTTCGGGTTAGCGTTAGGGTTAGTGTTAGGGTTAGGATTAGGGTTAGGGTTAGGGTTATGTACCTGCCATGCACAGCTGAGGTTTAGAGTTCCGTCTAGGGTTAGGAATCTTAGGGTCAGGATTAGGGTTAGGTTTAGGATTAGGGTTAGGGTTAGGGTTAGGGTTAGGGTTAGGGTTACGGTTAGGTACATGCCATGCGCAGCTGACGTTTAGAGTTCCGTTTTGGGTTCGGCCTCTTAGGGTCAGGGTTAGGGTTAGAGTTAGGGTTAGGGTTAGGGTTACGTACATGCCATGCACAGCTGAGGTTTAAAGTTGCATTTAGGGTTAGGCCTCTTAGGGTTAGGGTTAGGGTTAGGGTTAGGGTTAGGGTTAGGGTTAGGGTTAGGGTTAGGTTTAGGGTTAGGTACATGCCATGCACAGGTGAGGTTTAGAGTTCCGTCAAGGGTTAGGCCTCTTAGGGTCAGGGTTAGGGTTAGGGTTAGGGTTAGGTTTAGGGTTAGGGTTAGGTTTAAGGTTAGCGTTAGGCTTAGGGTTAGGGTTAGGGTTAGGGTTAGGGTTAGGGTTAGGGTTAGGGTTACGGTTAAGTGCATGCCATGCACAGCTGAGGTTTAGAGTTGCGTTTAGGGTTAGGCCTCTTAGGGTTAGGGTTAGGGTTAGGGTTAGGGTTAGGGTTAGGGTTAGGGTTACGTACATGCCATGCACAGCTGAGGTTTAGAGTTGCGTTTAGGGTTAGGCCTCTTAGGGTCAGGATTAGGGTTAGGGTTAGGGTTCGGGTTAGGGTTAGGGTTAGGGTTAGTGTTAGGGTTAGGGTTAGGGTTAGGGTTAGGGTTAGATACATGCCATGCACAGCTGAGGTTTAGAGTTCCGTCAAGGGTTAGGCCTCTTAGGGTCAGGATTAGGGTTAGGTTTAGGATTAGGGTTAGGGTTAGGGTTAGGGTTAGGGTTAGGGTTAGGGTTATGTACCTGCCCTGCACAGCTGAGGTTTAGAGTTCCGTTTAGGGTTAGGCCTCTTAGGGTCAGGGTTAGGGTTAGGGTTAGTGTTAGGGTTAGGGTTAGGGTTAGGGTTATGTACATGCCATGCACAGCTGAGGGTTAGAGTTCCGTCAAGGGTTAGGCCTCTTAGGGTCAGGGTTAGGGTTAGGTTTAGGGTTAGGGTTAGGGTTAGGGTTAGGGTTAGGTTTAGGGTTATGTACCTGCCATGCACAGCTGAGGTTTAGAGTTCCGTCTAGGGTTAGGAATCTTAGGGTCAGGATTAGGGTTAGGGTTTAGGATTAGGGTTAGGGTTAGGGTTAGGGTTAGGGTTAGGGTTAGGGTTAGGGTTAAGTGCATGCCATGCACAGCTGAGGTTTAGAGTTCCGTTTTGGGTTCGGCCTCTTAGGGTCAGGGTTAGGGTTAGGGTTAGGGTTAGGTTTAGGGTTACGTACATGCCATGCACAGCTGAGGTTTAGAGTTGCATTTAGGGTTAGGCCTCTTAGGGTTAGGGTTAGGGTTAGGGTTAGGGTTAGGGTTATGTACATGCCATGCACAGCTGAGGTTTAGAGTTCTGTCAAGGGTTAGGACCCTTAGGGTCAGGATTAGGGTTAGGGTTAGGGTTAGGGTTAGGGTTAGGGTTAGGGTTAGGGTTAGGGTTACGTACATGCCATGCACAGCTGAAGTTTAGAGTTGCGTTTAGGGTTAGGCCTCTTAGGGTTAGGGTTAAGGTTAGGTTTAGGGTTAGGGTTAGGGTTAGGGTTAGGGTTAGGGTTAGGGTTAGGGTTAAGTGCATGCCATGCACAGCTGAGGTTTAGAGTTCCGTTTTGGGTTAGGTCTCTTAGGGTTAGGGTTAGGATTAAGGTTAGGGTTAGGGTTAGGGTTAGGGTTAGGGTTAGGGTTAGGGTTAGTGTTAACTGCATGCCATGCACAGCTGAGGTTTAGAGTTCCGTTTTGGGTTAGGCCTCTTAGGGTCAGTGTTAGGGTTAGGGTTAGGGTTAGGCTTAGGGTTAGGGTTAGGGTTAGGTACATGCCATGCACAGCTGAGGTTTAGAGTTGCGTTTAGGGTTAGGCCTCTTAGGGTCAGGGTTAGGGTTAGGGTTAGGGTTCGGGTTAGCGTTAGGGTTAGGGTTAGGGTTAGGATTAGGGTTAGGGTAAGGGTTAGGGTTAGGTACATGCCATGCACAGCTGAGGTTATAGAGTTCCATCAAGGGTTAGGCCTCTTAGGGTCAGGATTAGGGTTAGGGTTAGGGTTCGGGTTAGCGTTAGGGTTAGTGTTAGGGTTAGGGTTAGGGTTATGTACCTGCCATGCACAGCTGAGGTTTAGAGTTCCGTCTAGGGTTAGGAATCTTAGGGTCAGGATTAGGGTTAGGTTTAGAATTAGGGTTAGGGTTAGGGTTAGGGTTAGGGTTAGGGTTACGGTTAGGTACATGCCATGCACAGCTGACGTTTAGAGTTCCGTTTTGGGTTCGGCCTCTTAGGGTCAGGGTTAGGGTTAGAGTTAGGGTTAGGGTTAGGGTTACGTACATGCCATGCACAGCTGAGGTTTAAAGTTGCATTTAGGGTTAGGCCTCTTAGGGTTAGGGTTAGGGTTAGGGTTAGGGTTAGGGTTAGGGTTAGGGTTAGGGTTAGGGTTAGGGTTAGGTACATGCCATGCACAGGTGAGGTTTAGAGTTCCGTTTTGGGTTCGGCCTCTTACGGTCAGGGTTAGGGTTAGGGTTAGGGTTAGGTTTAGGGTTACGTACATGCCATGCACAGCTGAGGTTTAGAGTTGCATTTAGGGTTAGGCCTCTTAGGGTTAGGGTTAGGGTTAGGGTTAGGGTTAGGGTTAGGGTTATGTACATGCCATGCACAGCTGAGGTTTAGAGTTCCGTCAAGGGTTAGGACCCTTAGGGTCAGGATTAGGGTTAGGGTTAGGGTTAGGGTTAGGGTTAGGTACATGCCATGCACAGCTGAGGTTTAGAGTTCCGTTTTGGGTTCGGCCTCTTAGGGTCAGGGTTAGGGTTAGGGTTAGGTTTAGGGTTAGGGTTACGTACATGCCATGCACAGCTGAGGTTTAGAGTTCCGTCAAGGGTTAGGACCCTTAGGGTCAGGAAAAGGGTTAGGTTTAGGGCTAGGGTTAGGGTTAGGGTTAGGGTTAGGATTAGGGTTAGGGTTATGTACCTGCCATGCACAGCTGAGGTTTAGAGTTCCGTCAAGGGTTAGGCCTCTTAGGGTCAGGGTTAGGGTTAGGGTTAGGGTTAGGGTTAGGGTTAGGGTTAGGGTTAGGGTTAGGGTTAGGTTTAGGGTTAAGTGCATGCCATGCACAGCTGAGGTTTAGAGTTCCGTTTTGGGTTAGGCCTCTTAGGGTCAGGGTTAGGGTTAGGGTTAGGGTTAGGGTTAGGGTTAGGTACATGCCATGCACAGATGAGGTTGAGAGTTCCGTCAAGGGTTAGGCCTCTTAGGGTCAGGATTAGGGTTAGGGTTAGGGTTAGGGTTAGGGTTAGGGTTAGGTTTAAGGTTAGCGTTAGGGTTAGGGTTAGGGTTAGGGTTAGGGTTAGGGTTAGGGTTACGGTTAAGTGCATGCCATGCACAGCTGAGGTTTAGAGTTGCGTTTAGGGTTAGGCCTCTTAGGGTTAGGGTTAGGGTTAGGGTTAGGGTTAGGGTTAGGGTTAGGGTTACGTACATGCCATGCACAGCTGAGGTTTAGAGTTGCGTTTAGGGTTAGGCCTCTTAGGGTCAGGATTAGGGTTAGGGTTAGGGTTCGGGTTAGGGTTAGGGTTAGGGTTAGGGTTAGGGTTAGGGTTAGGGTTAGATACATGCCATGCACAGCTGAGGTTTAGAGTTCCGTCAAGGGTTAGGCCTCTTAGGGTCAGGATTAAGGTTAGGTTTAGGATTAGGGTTAGGGTTAGGGTTAGGGTTAGGGTTAGGGTTACGGTTAGGTACATGCCATGCACAGCTGACGTTTAGAGTTCCGTTTTGGGTTCGGCCTCTTAGGGTCAGGGTTAGGGTTAGAGTTAGGGTTAGGGTTAGGGTTACGTACATGCCATGCACAGCTGAGGTTTAAAGTTGCATTTAGGGTTAGGCCTCTTAGGGTTAGGGTTAGGGTTAGGGTTAGGGTTAGGGTTAGGGTTAGGGTTAGGGTTAGGGTTAGGTACATGCCATGCACAGGTGAGGTTTAGAGTTCCGTTTTGGGTTCGGCCTCTTACGGTCAGGGTTAGGGTTAGGGTTAGGGTTAGGTTTAGGGTTACGTACATGCCATGCACAGCTGAGGTTTAGAGTTGCATTTAGGGTTAGGCCTCTTAGGGTTAGGGTTAGGGTTAGGGTTAGGGTTAGGGTTAGGGTTAGGTACATGCCATGCACAGCTGAGGTTTAGAGTTCCGTCAAGGGTTAGGACCCTTAGGGTCAGGATTAGGGTTAGGGTTAGGGTTAGGGTTAGGGTTAGGTACATGCCATGCACAGCTGAGGTTTAGAGTTCCGTTTTGGGTTCGGCCTCTTAGGGTCAGGGTTAGGGTTAGGGTTAGGTTTAGGGTTAGGGTTACGTACATGCCATGCACAGCTGAGGTTTAGAGTTCCGTCAAGGGTTAGGACCCTTAGGGTCAGGAAAAGGGTTAGGTTTAGGGCTAGGGTTAGGGTTAGGGTTAGGGTTAGGATTAGGGTTAGGGTTATGTACCTGCCATGCACAGCTGAGGTTTAGAGTTCCGTCAAGGGTTAGGCCTCTTAGGGTCAGGGTTAGGGTTAGGGTTAGGGTTAGGGTTAGGGTTAGGGTTAGGGTTAGGGTTAGGGTTAGGGTTAGTGTTAACTGCATGCCATGCACAGCTGAGGTTATAGAGTTCCGTTTTGGGTTAGGCCTCTTAGGGTCAGGGTTAGGGTTAGGGTTAGGGTTAGGCTTAGGGTTAGGGTTAGGTACATGCCATGCACAGATGAGGTTGAGAGTTCCGTCAAGGGTTAGGCCTCTTAGGATCAGGATTAGGGTTAGGGTTAGGGTTAGGGTTAGGGTTAGGGTTAGGTTTAAGGTTAGCGTTAGGGTTAGGGTTAGGGTTAGGGTTAGGGTTAGGGTTAGGGTTACGGTTAAGTGCATGCCATGCACAGCTGAATTTTAGAGTTGCGTTTAGGGTTAGGCCTCCTAGGGTTAGGGTTAGGGTTAGGGTTAGGGTTAGGGTTAGGGTTAGGGTTACGTACATGCCATGCACAGCTGAGGTTTAGAGTTGCGTTTAGGGTTAGGCCTCTTAGGGTCAGGATTAGGGTTAGGGTTAGGGTTCGGGTTAGGGTTAGGGTTAGGGTTAGGGTTAGGGTTCGGGTTAGGGTTAGGGTTAGGGTTAGGGTTAGGGTTAGGGTTAGGGTTAGGGTTAGGGTTAGGGTTATGTACCTGCCCTGCACAGCTGAGGTTTAGAGTTCCGTTTAGGGTTAGGGTTAGGGTTAGGGTTCGGGTTAGGGTTAGGGTTAGGGTTAGGGTTAGGGTTCGGGTTAGGGTTAGGGTTAGTGTTAGGTTTAGGGTTAGGGTTAGGGTTAGGGTTATGTACATGCCATGCACAGCTGAGGTTTAGAGTTCCGTCAAGGGTTAGGCCTCTTAGGGTCAGGGTTAGGGTTAGGTTTAGGGTTAGGGTTAGGGTTAGGGTTAGGGTTAGGTTTAGGGTTATGTACCTGCCATGCACAGCTGAGGTTTAGAGTTCCGTCTAGGGTTAGGCCTCTTAGGGTCAGGATTAGGGTTAGGTTTAGGATTAGGGTTAGGGTTAGGGTTAGGGTTAGGGTTAGGGTTAGGGTTAAGTGCATGCCATGCACAGCTGAGGTTTAGAGTTCCGTTTTGGGTTCGGCCTCTTAGGGTCAGGGTTAGGGTTAGGGTTAGGGTTAGGTTTAGGGTTACGTACATGCCATGCACAGCTGAGGTTTAGAGTTGCATTTAGGGTTAGGCCTCTTAGGGTTAGGGTTAGGGTTAGGGTTAGGGTTAGGGTTATGTACATGCCATGCACAGCTGAGGTTTAGAGTTCTGTCAAGGGTTAGGACCCTTAGGGTCAGGATTAGGGTTAGGGTTAGGGTTAGGGTTAGGGTTAGGGTTAGGGTTAGGGTTACGTACATGCCATGCACTGCTGAAGTTTAGAGTTGCGTTTAGGGTTAGGCCTCTTAGGGTTAGGGTTAAGGTTAGGTTTAGGGTTAGGGTTAGGGTTAGGGTTAGGGTTAGGGTTAGGGTTAGGGTTAAGTGCATGCCATGCACAGCTGAGGTTTAGAGTTCCGTTTTGGGTTAGGCCTCTTAGGGTCAGTGTTAGGGTTAGGGTTAGGGTTAGGCTTAGGGTTAGGGTTAGGGTTAGGTACATGCCATGCACAGCTGAGGTTTAGAGTTGCGTTTAGGGTTAGGCCTCTTAGGGTCAGGATTAGGGTTAGGGTTAGGGTTAGGGTTAGCGTTAGGGTTAGGGTTAGGGTTAGGATTAGGGTTAGGGTAAGGGTTAGGGTTAGGTACATGCCATGCACAGCTGAGGTTATAGAGTTCCATCAAGGGTTAGGCCTCTTAGGGTCAGGATTAGGGTTAGGGTTAGGGTTCGGGTTAGCGTTAGGGTTAGTGTTAGGGTTAGGGTTAGGGTTAGGGTTAGGGTTAGGGTTATGTACCTGCCATGCACAGCTGAGGTTTAGAGTTCCGTCTAGGGTTAGGAATCTTAGGGTCAGGATTAGGGTTAGGTTTAGGATTAGGGTTAGGGTTAGGGTTAGGGTTAGGGTTAGGGTTACGGTTAGGTACATGCCATGCACAGCTGACGTTTAGAGTTCCGTTTTGGGTTCGGCCTCTTAGGGTCAGGGTTAGGGTTAGAGTTAGGGTTAGGGTTAGGGTTACGTACATGCCATGCACAGCTGAGGTTTAAAGTTGCATTTAGGGTTAGGCCTCTTAGGGTTAGGGTTAGGGTTAGGGTTAGGGTTAGGGTTAGGGTTAGGGTTAGGGTTAGGGTTAGGGTTAGGGTTAGGGTTAGGGTTAGGGTTAGGTACATGCCATGCACAGGTGAGGTTTAGAGTTCCGTTTTGGGTTCGGCCTCTTACGGTCAGGGTTAGGGTTAGGGTTAGGGTTAGGTTTAGGGTTACGTACATGCCATGCACAGCTGAGGTTTAGAGTTGCATTTAGGGTTAGGCCTCTTAGGGTTAGGGTTAGGGTTAGGGTTAGGGTTAGGGTTATGTACATGCCATGCACAGCTGAGGTTTAGAGTTCCGTCAAGGGTTAGGACCCTTAGGGTCAGGATTAGGGTTAGGGTTAGGGTTAGGGTTAGGGTTAGGGTTAGGGTTAGGGTTAGGGTTAGGGTTACGTACATGCCATGCACAGCTGAAGTTTAGAGTTGCGTTTAGGGTTAGGCCTCTTGGGGTTAGGGTTAAGGTTAGGTTTAGGGTTAGGGTTAGGGTTAGGGTTAGGGTTAGGGTTAGGGTTAGGGTTAGGGTTAAGTGCATGCCATGCACAGCTGAGGTTTAGAGTTCCGTTTTGGGTTAGGTCTCTTAGGGTTAGGGTTAGGGTTAAGGTTAGGGTTAGGGTTAGGGTTAGGGTTAGGGTTAGGGTTAGGGTTAGTGTTAACTGCATGCCATGCACAGCTGAGGTTTAGAGTTCCGTTTTGGGTTAGGCCTCTTAGGGTCAGTGTTAGGGTTAGGGTTAGGCTTAGGCTTAGGGTTAGGGTTAGGGTTAGGTACATGCCATGCACAGCTGAGGTTTAGAGTTGCGTTTAGGGTTAGGCCTCTTAGGGTCAGGATTAGGGTTAGGGTTAGGGTTCGGGTTAGCGTTAGGGTTAGGGTTAGGGTTAGGATTAGGGTTAGGGTAAGGGTTAGGGTTAGGTACATGCCATGCACAGCTGAGGTTATAGAGTTTCATCAAGGTTTAGGCCTCTTAGGGTCAGGGTTAGGGTTAGGGTTAGGGTTCGGGTTAGCGTTAGGGTTAGTGTTAGGGTTAGGGTTAGGGTTAGGGTTAGGGTTATGTACCTGCCATGCACAGCTGAGGTTTAGAGTTCCGTCTAGGGTTAGGAATCTTAGGGTCAGGATTAGGGTTAGGTTTAGGATTAGGGTTAGGGTTAGGGTTAGGGTTAGGGTTAGGGTTAGGGTTAGGGTTAGGGTTAGGTACATGCCATGCACAGCTGACGTTTAGAGTTCCGTTTTGGGTTCGGCCTCTTACGGTCAGGGTTAGGGTTAGGGTTAGGGTTAGGTTTAGGGTTACATACATGCCATGCACAGCTGAGGTTTAAAGTTGCATGTAGGGTTAGGCCTCTTAGGGTTAGGGTTAGGGTTAGGGTTAGGGTTAGGGTTAGGGTTAGGGTTAGGGTTAGGGTTAGGGTTAGGGTTAGGGTTAGGGTTAGGTACATGCCATGCACAGGTGAGGTTTAGAGTTCCGTTTTGGGTTCGGCCTCTTAGGGTCAGGGTTAGGGTTAGGGTTAGGGTTAGGTTTAGGGTTACGTACATGCCATGCACAGCTGAGGTTTAGAGCTGCATTTAGGGTTAGGCCTCTTAGGGTTAGGGTTAGGGTTAGGGTTAGGGTTAGGGTTAGGTACATGCCATGCACAGCTGAGGTTTAGAGTTCCGTCAAGGGTTAGGACCCTTAGGGTCAGGATTAGGGTTAGGGTTAGGGTTAGGGTTAGGGTTAGGGTTAGGGTTAGGGTTACGTACATGCCATGCACAGCTGAAGTTTAGAGTTGCGTTTAGGGTTAGGCCTCTTAGGGTTAGGGTTAAGGTTAGGTTTAGGGTTAGGGTTAGGTTTAGGGTTATGTACCTGCCATGCACAGCTAAGGTTTAGAGTTCCGTCTAGGGTTAGGAATCTTAGGGTCAGGATTAGGGTTAGGTTTAGGATTAGGGTTAGGGTTAGGGTTAGGTTTAGGTACATGCCATGCACAGCTGAGGTTTAGAGTTCCGTTTTGGGTTCGGCCTCTTAGGGTCAGGGTTAGGGTTAGGGTTACGGTTAGGTTTAGGGTTACGTACATGCCATGCACAGCTGAGGTTTAGAGTTCCGTCAAGGGTTAGGACCCTTAGGGTCAGGATAAGGGTTAGGTTTAGGGTTAGGATTACGTACATGCCATGCACAGCTGAGGTTTAGAGTTCCGTTTTGGGTTAGGTCTCTTAGGGTTAGGGTTAGGGTTAAGGTTAGGGTTAGGGTTAGGGTTAGGGTTAGGGTTAGGGTTAGGGTTAGGGTTAGTGTTAACTGCATGCCATGCACAGCTGAGGTTTAGAGTTCCGTTTTGGGTTAGGCCTCTTAGGGTCAGTGTTAGGGTTAGGGTTAGGGTTAGGCTTAGGGTTAGGGTTAGGGTTAGGTACATGCCATGCACAGCTGAGGTTTAGAGTTGCGTTTAGGGTTAGGCCTCTTAGGGTCAGGATTAGGGTTAGGGTTAGGGTTAGGGTTAGGGTTAGGGTTAGGGTTAGGGTTAGGGTTCGGGTTAGCGTTAGGGTTAGGGTTAGGGTTAGGATTAGGGTTAGGGTAAGGGTTAGGGTTAGGTACATGCCATGCACAGCTGAGGTTATAGAGTTCCATCAAGGTTTAGGCCTCTTAGGGTCAGGGTTAGGGTTAGGGTTAGGGTTCGGGTTAGCGTTAGGGTTAGTGTTAGGGTTAGGGTTAGGGTTAGAGTTAGGGTTATGTACCTGCCATGCACAGCTGAGGTTTAGAGTTCCGTCTAGGGTTAGGAATCTTAGGGTCAGGATTAGGGTTAGGTTTAGGATTAGGGTTAGGGTTAGTGTTAGGGTTAGGCTTAGGGTTAGGGTTAGGGTTAGGTACATGCCATGCACAGCTGACGTTTAGAGTTCCGTTTTGGGTTCGGCCTCTTAGGGTCAGGGTTAGGGTTAGGGTTAGGGTTACGTACATGCCGTGCACAGCTGAGGTTTAAAGTTGCATTTAGGGTTAGGCCTCTTAGGGTTAGGGTTAGGGTTAGTGTTAGGGTTAGGGTTAGGGTTAGGGATAGGGTTAGGTACATGCCATGCACAGGTGAGGTTTAGAGTTCCGTTTTGGGTTCGGCCTCTTAGGGTTAGGGTTAGGGTTAGGGTTAGGGTTAGGTTTAGGGTTACGTACATGCCATGCACAGCTGAGGTTTAGAGTTGCATTTAGGGTTAGGCCTCTTAGGGTTAGGGTTAGGGTTAGGGTTAGGGTTAGGGTTATGTACATGCCATGCACAGCTGAGGTTTAGAGTTCCGTCAAGGGTTAGGACCCTTAGGGTCAGGATTAGGGTTAGGGTTAGGGTTAGGGTTAGGGTTAGGGTTACGTACATGCCATGCACAGCTGAAGTTTAGAGTTGCGTTTAGGGTTAGGCCTCTTAGGGTTAGGGTTAAGGTTAGGTTTAGGGTTAGGGTTAGGGTTAGGGTTAGGGTTAGGGTTAGGGTTAGGGTTAAGTGCATGCCATGCACAGCTGAGGTTTAGAGTTCCGTTTTGGGTTAGGTCTCTCAGGGTTAGGGTTAGGGTTAAGGTTAGGGTTAGGGTTAGGGTTAGGGTTAGGGTTAGGGTTAGGGTTAGGGTTAGGGTTAACTGCATGCCATGCACAGCTGAGGTTCAGAGTTCCGTCAAGGTTTAGGCCTCTTAGGGTCAGTGTTAGGGTTAGGGTTAGGGTTAGGGTTAGGGTTAGGGTTAGGGTTAGGGTTAGGGTTAGGGTTAGGGTTAGGGTTAGGTACATGCCATGCACAGCTGAGGTTTAGAGTTGCGTTTAGGGTTAGGCCTCTTAGGGTCAGGATTAGGGTTAGGGTTAGGGTTCGGGTTAGCGTTAGGGTTAGGGTTAGGGTTAGGGTTAGGATTAGGGTTAGGGTAAGGGTTAGGGTTAGGTACATGCCATGCACAGCTGAGGTTTAGAGTTCCGTCTAGGGTTAGGAATCTTAGGGTCAGGATTAGGGTTAGGTTTAGGATTAGGGTTAGGGTTAGGGTTAGGGTTAGGGTTAGGGTTAGGGTTAGGTACATGCCATGCACAGCTGACGTTTAGAGTTCCGTTTTGGGTTCGGCCTCTTAGGGTCAGGGTTAGGGTTAGGGTTAGGGTTAGGGTTAGGGTTAGGGTTACGTACATGCCATGCACAGCTGAGGTTTAGAGTTGCATTTAGGGTTAGGCCTCTTAGGGTTAGGGTTAGGGTTAGGGTTAGGGTTACGTACATGCCATGCACAGCTGAGGTTTAGAGTTCCGTTTTGGGTTAGGACTCTTAGAGTTAGGGTTAAGGTTAGGTTTAGGGTTAGGGTTAGGGTTAGGGTTAGGGTTAGGGCTAGTGTTAACTGCATGCCATGCACAGCTGAGGTTTAGAGTTCCGTTTTGGGTTAGGCCTCTTAGGGTCAGGGTTAGGGTTAGGGTTAGGGTTAGGGTTAGGGTTAGGGTTAGGGTTAGGGTTAGGGTTAGTGTTAGGGTTAGGGTTAGGGTTAGGGTTAGGGTTACCTACATGCCATGCACAGCTGAGGTTTAGAGTTCCGTCTAGGGTTAGGAATCTTAGGGTCAGGATTAGGGTTAGGTTTTGGATTAGGGTTAGGGTTAGGGTTAGGGTTAGGGTTAGGGTTAGGATTAGGGTTAGGTACATGCCATGCACAGCTGACGTTTAGAGTTCCGTTTTGGGTTCGGCCTCTTAGGGTCAGGGATAGGGTTAGGGTTAGGGTTAGGGTTAGGGTTAGGTACATGCCATGCACAGCTGAGGTTTAGAGTTGCATTTAGGGTTAGGCCTCTTAGGGTTAGGGTTAGGGTTAGGGTTAGGGTTAGGGTTATGTACATGCCATGCACAGCTGAGGTTTAGAGTTCCATCAAGGGTTAGGACCCTTAGGGTCAGGATTAGGGTTAGGGTTAGGGTTAGGGTTAGGGTTAGGGTTAGGGTTAGGGTTAGGGTTAGGGTTAGGGTTATGTACATGCCATGCACAGCTGAAGTTTAGAGTTGCGTTTAGGGTTAGGCCTCTTAGGGTTAGGGTTAAGGTTACGTTTAGGGTTAGGGTTAGGGTTAAGGTTAGGGTTAGGGTTAGGGTTAGGGTTAGGGTTAGGGTTAGTGTTAACTGCATGCCATGCACAGCTGAGGTTTAGAGTTCCGTTTTGGGTTAGGCCTCTTAGGGTCAGTGTTAGGGTTAGGGTTAGGCTTAGGGTTAGGGTTAGGGTTAGGGTTAGGTACATGCCATGCACAGCTGAGGTTTAGAGTTGCGTTTAGGGTTAGGCCTCTTAGGGTCAGGATTAGGGTTAGGGTTAGGGTTCGGGTTAGCGTTAGGGTTAGGGTTAGGGTTAGGATTAGGGTTAGGGTAAGGGTTAGGGTTAGGTACATGCCATGCACAGCTGAGGTTATAGAGTTCCATCAAGGTTTAGGCCTCTTAGGGTCAGGGTTAGGGTTAGGGTTAGGGTTCGGGTTAGCGTTAGGGTTATGTACCTGCCATGCACAGCTGAGGTTTAGAGTTCCGTCTAGGGTTAGGAATCTTAGGGTCAGGATTAGGGTTAGGTTTAGGATTAGGGTTAGGGTTAGGGTTAGGGTTAGGGTTAGGGTTAGGGTTAGGTACATGCCATGCACAGCTGAGGTTTAAAGTTGCATTTAGGGTTAGGCCTCTTAGGGTTAGGGTTAGGGTTAGGGTTAGGGTTAGGGTTAGGGTTAGGGTTAGGGTTAGGGTTAGGGTTAGGGTTAGGGTTAGGTACATGCCATGCACAGCAGAGATTTAGAGCTCCGTTTTGGGTTAGGCCTCTTTAGGGTTAGGGTTAAGGTTAGGGTTAGGGTTAGGGTTAGGGTTAGGGTTAGGGTTAGGGTTAGGGTTAGGGTTAACTGCATGCCATGCACAGCTGAGGTTTAGAGTTCCGTTTAGGGTTAGGCCTCTTAGGGTCAGTGTTAGGGTTAGGGTTAGGGTTAGGGTTAGGGTTAGGGTTAGGGTTAGGGTTAGGGTTAGTGTTAGGGTTAGGTACATGCCATGCAGAGCTGAGGTTTAGAGTTCCGTCAAGGGTTAGGACCCTTAGGGTTAGGGTTAGGGTTAGGGTTAGGGTTAGGGTTAGGGTTAGGGTTAGGGTTAGGGTTACGTACATGCCATGCACAGCTGAGGTTTAGAGTTGCGTTTAGTGTTAGGCCTCTTAGGGTTAGGGTTAAGGTTAGGGTTAGGGTTAGGGTTAGGGTTAGGGTTAGGGTTAGGGTTAGGTACATGCCATGCACAGCTGACGTTTAGAGTTCCGTTTTGGGTTCGGCCTCTTAGGGTCAGGGTTAGGGTTAGGGTTAGGGTTAGGGTTAGGGTTACGTACATGCCATGCACAGCTGAGGTTTAGAGTTGCATTTAGGGTTAGGCCTCTTAGGGTTAGGGTTAGGGTTAGGGTTAGGGTTAGGGTTATGTACATGCCATGCACAGCTGAGGTTTAGAGTTCCGTCAAGGGTTAGGACCCTTAGGGTCAGGATTAGGGTTAGGGTTAAGGTTAGGGTTAGGGTTAGGGTTAGGGTTACGTACATGCCATGCACAGCTGAAGTTTAGAGTTGCGTTTAGGGTTAGGCCTCTTAGTGTCAGGGTTAAGGTTAGGTTTAGGGTTAGGGTTAAGGTTAGGGTTAGGGTTAGGGTTAGGGTTAGGGTTAGGGTTAGGGTTAGGGTTAGGGTTAGGGTTAAGTGCATGCCATGCACAGCTGAGGTTTAGAGTTCCGTTTTGGGTTAGGTCTCTTAGGGTTAGGGTTAGGGTTAAGGTTAGGGTTAGGGTTAGGGTTAGGGTTAGGGTTAGGGTTAGTGTTAACTGCATGCCATGCACAGCTGAGGTTTAGAGTTCTGTTTTGGGTTAGGCCTCTTAGGGTCAGTGTTAGGGTTAGGGTTAGGGTTAGGCTTAGGGTTAGGGTTAGGGTTAGGTACATGCCATGCACAGCTGAGGTTTAGAGTTGCGTTTAGGGTTAGGCCTCTTAGGGTTAGGGTTAGGGTTAGGGTTATGTACATGCCATGCACAGCTGAGGTTTAGAGTTCCGTCAAGGGTTAGGACCCTTAGGGTCAGGATTAGGGTTAGGGTTAGGGTTAGGGTTAGGGTTAGGGTTAGGGTTAGGGTTAGGGTTACGTACATGCCATGCACAGCTGAGGTTTAGAGTTGCGTTTAGGGTTAGGCCTCTTAGGGTTAGGGTTAAGGTTAGGTTTAGGGTTAGGGTTAGGGTTAGGGTTAGGGTTAGGGCTAGTGTTAACTGCATGCCATACACAGCTGAGGTTTAGAGTTCCGTTTTGGGTTAGGCCTCTTAGGGTCAGTGTTAGGGTTAGGGTTAGGGTTAGGGTTAGGGTTAGGGTTAGGTACATGCCATGCACAGCTGAGGTTTAGAGTAGCGTTTAGGGTTAGGCCTCTTAGGGTCAGGATTAGGGTTAGGGTTAGGGTTCGGGTTAGCGTTAGGGTTAGTGTTAGGGTTAGGGTTAGGGTTAGGGTTAGGGTTACCTACATGCCATGCACAGCTGAGGTTTAGAGTTCCGTCTAGGGTTAGGAATCTTAGGGTCAGGATTAGGGTTAGGTTTAGGATTAGGGTTAGGGTTAGGGTTAGGGTTAGGGTTAGGGTTAGGGTTAGGGTTAGGGTTACGTACATGCCATGCACAGCTGAAGTTTAGAGTTGCGTTTAGGGTTAGGCCTCTTAGGGTTAGGGTTAAGGTTAGGTTTAGGGTTAGGGTTAGGGTTAAGGTTAGGGTTAGGGTTAGGGTTAGGGTTAGGGTTAGGGTTAGGGTTAAGTGCATGCCATGCACAGCTGAGGTTTAGAGTTGCGTTTAGGGTTAGGCCTCTTAGGGTCAGGATTAGGGTTAGGGTTAGGGTTCGGGTTAGCGTTAGGGTTAGGGTTAGGGTTAGGGTTAGGATTAGGGTTAGGGTAAGGGTTAGGGTTAGGTACATGCCATGCACAGCTGAGGTTATAGAGTTCCATCAAGGGTTAGGCCTCTTAGGGTCAGGATTAGGGTTAGGGTTAGGGTTCGGGTTAGCGTTAGGGTTAGTGTTAGGGTTAGGATTAGGGTTAGGGTAAGGGATAGGGTTATGTACCTGCTATGCACAGCTGAGGTTTAGAGTTCCGTCTAGGGTTAGGAATCTTAGGGTCAGGATTAGGGTTAGGTTTAGGATTAGGGTTAGGGTTAGGGTTAGGGTTAGGGTTAGGGTTAGGGTTAGGGTTAGGTACATGCCATGCACAGCTGACGTTTAGAGTTCCGTTTTGGGTTCGGCCTCTTAGGGTCAGGGTTAGGGTTAGGGTTAGGGTTAGGGTTAGGGTTAGGGTTACGTACATGCCATGCACAGCTGAGGTTTAGAGTTGCATTTAGGGTTAGGCCTCTTAGGGTTAGGGTTAGGGTTAGGGTTAGGGTTAGGTACATGCCATGCACAGCTGAGGTTTAGAGTTCCGTCAAGGGTTAGGACCCTTAGGGTTAGGGTTAGGGTTAGGGTTAGGGTTAGGGTTAGGGTTAGGGTTAGGGTTACGTACATGCCATGCACAGCTGAGGTTTAGAGTTGCGTTTAGGGTTAGGCCTCTTAGGGTTAGGTTTAAAGTTAGGTTTAGGGTTAGGGTTAGGGTTAGGGTTAGGGTTAGGTACATGCCATGCACAGCTGAGGTTTAGAGTTCCGTTTTGTGTTCGGCCTCTTAGGGTCAGGGTTAGGGTTAGGGTTAGGGTTAGGGTTAGGGTTACGTACATGCCATGCACAGCTGAGGTTTAGAGTTCCGTCAAGGGTTAGGACCCTTAGGGTCAGGATTAGGGTTAGGGTTAGGGTTAGGGTTAGGGTTAGGGTTAGGGTTACGTACATGCCATGCACAGCTGAAGTTTAGAGTTGTGTTTAGGGTTAGGCCTCTTAGGGTCAGGGTTAAGGTTAGGTTTAGGGTTAGGGTTAGGGTTAAGGTTAGGGTTAGGGTTAGGGTTAGGGTTAAGTGCATGCCATGCACAGCTGAGGTTTAGAGTTCCGTTTTGGGTTAGGTCTCTTAGGGTTAGGGTTAGGGTTAAGGTTAGGGTTAGGGTTAGGGTTAGGGTTAGGGTTAGGGTTAGGGTTAGTGTTAACTGCATGCCATGCACAGCTGAGGTTTAGAGTTCCGTTTTGGGTTAGGCCTCTTAGGGTCAGGGTTAGGGTTAGGGTTAGGGTTAGGCTTAGGGTTAGGGTTAGGGTTAGGTACATGCCATGCACAGCTGAGGTTTAGAGTTGCGTTTAGGGTTAGGCCTCTTAGGGTTAGGGTTAGGGTTAGGGTTAGGGTTAGGGTTATGTACATGCCATGCACAGCTGAGGTTTAGAGTTCCGTCAAGGGTTAGGACCCTTAGGGTCAGGATTAGGGTTAGGGTTAGGGTTAGGATTAGGGTTAGGGTTAGGGTTAGGGTTAGGGTTACGTACATGCCATGCACAGCTGAAGTTTAGAGTTGCGTTTAGGGTTAGGCCTCTTAGTGTCAGGGTTAAGGTTAGGTTTAGGGTTAGGGTTAAGGTTAGGGTTAGGGTTAGGGTTAGGGTTAGGGTTAGGGTTAGGGTTAGTGTTAACTGCATGCCATGCACAGCTGAGGTTTAGAGTTCCGTTTTGGGTTAGGCCTCTTAGGGTTAGGGTTAAGGTTAGGTTTAGGGTTAGGGTTAGGGTTAGGGTTAGGGTTAGGGCTAGTGTTAACTGCATGCCATGCACAGCTGAGGTTTAGAGTTCCGTTTTGGGTTAGGCCTCTTAGGGTCAGTGTTAGGGTTAGGGTTAGGGTTAGGGTTAGGGTTAGGGTTAGGTACATGCCATGCACAGCTGAGGTTTAGAGTAGCGTTTAGGGTTAGGCCTCTTAGGGTCAGGATTAGGGTTAGGGTTAGGGTTCGGGTTAGCGTTAGGGTTAGTGTTAGGGTTAGGGTTAGGGTTAGGGTTAGGGTTACCTACATGCCATGCACAGCTGAGGTTTAGAGTTCCGTCTAGGGTTAGGAATCTTAGGGTCAGGATTAGGGTTAGGTTTTGGATTAGGGTTAGGGTTAGGGTTAGGGTTAGGGTTAGGGTTAGGATTAGGGTTAGGTACATGCCATGCACAGCTGACGTTTAGAGTTCCGTTTTGGGTTCGGCCTCTTAGGGTCAGGGTTAGGGTTAGGGTTAGGGTTAGGGTTAGGGTTAGGGTTACGTACATGCCATGCACAGCTGAGGTTTAGAGTTGCATTTAGGGTTAGGCCTCTTAGGGTTAGGGTTAGGGTTAGGGTTAGGGTTAGGGTTATGTACATGCCATGCACAGCTGAGGTTTAGAGTTCCATCAAGGGTTAGGACCCTTAGGGTCAGGATTAGGGTTAGGGTTAGGGTTAGGGTTAGGGTTAGGGTTAGGGTTAGGGTTAGGGTTAGGGTTAGGGTTATGTACATGCCATGCACAGCTGAAGTTTAGAGTTGCGTTTAGGGTTAGGC